>NC_143141.1:562500-832500 GCF_059928025.1 Delphinapterus leucas
CCCTAACCCTAACCCTAACCCTAACCCTAACCCTTACCCGAAGCCTTACCCTCACCCGTCCCCTAATCCTAACCCGTATGCTAAAACTAACCTGTACCCTAACACGTATGCTCACCCTAAACCGTTCTCGTACCCTAACCTGCACCCTAAACCGTACCCGTCCCCTAACCCTAACCCTAACCCTAACCCTAACCCTAATACTTACCCGAAGCCTTACCCTCACCCGTCCCCTAATCCTAACCCGTACGCTAACACTAACCCGTACCCTTACACGTACGCTCACAGTAAACTGTTGTCGTACCCTAACCTGTACCCTAAACCGTCCCCGTCCCCTAACCCTAACCCTAACCCTAACCCTTACCCAAAGCCTTACCCTCACCCGTCCCCTAATCCTAACCCGTACGCTAACACTAACCCGTACCCTAACACGTACGCTCACCCTAAACCGTTGTTGTACCCTTACCTGTACCTTAAACCGTCCCCATTCCCTAACCCTAACACTAACCCTAACCCTTACCCGAAGCCTTACTCTCACCCGTCCCCTAATCCTAACCCGTACGCTAACACTAACCCGTACCCTAACACGTACGCTCACCTTAAACCGTTGTCGTACCCTAACCTGTACCCTAAACCGTCCCCGTCCCGTAACCCTAACCCTAACCCTAACCCTAACCCTTACCCGAAGCCTTACCCTCACCTGTCCCCTAATCCTAACCCGTAGGCTAACACTAACCCGTACCCGAACACGTACGCTCACCCTAAACCGTTGTCGTACCCTAACCTGTACCCTAAACCGTCCCCGTCCCCGTCCCCTAACCCTAACCCTAACCCTAACCCTAACCCTTACCCGAAGCCTTACCCTCACCCGTCCCCTAATCCTAACCCGTACGCTAACACTAACCCGTACGCAAACACGTACGCTCACCGTAAACTGTTGTCGTACCCTAACCTGTACCCTAAACCGTCCCCGTCCCCTAACCCTAACCCTAAACCTAACCCTTACCCGAAGCCTTATCCTCACCCGTCCCCTAATCCTAAACAGTACGCTAACCCTAACCTGTACCCTAACACGTACGCTCACCCTAAACCGTTGTCGTACCCTAAACTTTACCCTAAACCGTCCCCGTCCCTTAACCCTAACCCTAACCCTAACCCTAACCCTAACACTTACCCGAAGCCTTACCCTCACCCGTCCCCTAATCCTAAACCGTAGGCTAACACTAACCCGTACCCTAACACGTACGCTCACCCTAAACCGTTGTCGTACCATAACCGGTACCCTAAACCGTCCCCGTCCGCTAACCCTAACCCTAACCCTAACCCTAACCCTAACCCTTACCCGAAGCCTTACCCTCACACGTCCCCTAATCCTAACCCGTACGCTAACACTAACCCATACCCTAACACGTACGCTCACCCTAAACCGTTGTCATACCCTAACCTGTACCCTAAACCGTCCCCGTCCCCTAACCCTAACCCTAACCCTAACCTTAACCCTAACTCTTACCCGAAGCCTTACCCTCACCCGTCCCCTAATCCTAACCCGTACGCTAACACTAACCCATACCCTAACACGTACGCTCACCCTAATCCATTGTCGTACCCTAACCTGTACCCTAAACCTTCCCCGTCCCCTGACCCTAACCCTAACCCTAACCCTAACCCTAACCCTTACCCGAAGCCTTACCCTCACCCGTCCCCTAATCCTAACCCGTACGCTGACACTAACCCATACCCTAACACGTACGCTCACCCTAAACAGTTGTCGTACCCTAACCTGTACTCTAAACCGTCCCCGTCCCCTAACCCTAACCCTAACCCTAACCCTTACCCGAAGCCTTACCCTCACCCGTCCCCTAATCCTAACCCGTACGCTAACACTAACCCGTACCCTAACACGTACGCTCACCCTAAACCGTTGTCGTACCCTAACCTCTACCCTAAATCGTCCCCGTCCCCTAAACCTAACCCTAACCCTAACCCTAACCCTAACCCTGACCCGAAGCCTTACCCTCTCCCGTCCCCTACTCCTACCCCGTACGCTAACACTAACCCGTACCCTAACACGTACGCTCACCCTAAACCGTTGTCGTACACTAACCTGTACACTAAACCGTCCCCGTTCCCTAACCCTAACCCTAACCCTAACCCTAACCCTAACCCTTACCCGAAACCTTACCCTCACCCGTCCCCTAATCCTAAACCGTACGCTAACACTAACCCGTACCCTAACCCGTACGCTCACCCTGAATCATTGTCGTACACCAACCTGTACCCTAAACCGTCCCTGTCCCCATCCCCTAACCCTAACCCTAACCCTAACCCTAAACCTAACCCGTACCCGAAGCCTTACCCTCACCCGTCCCCTAATCCTAACCCGTACGCTAACACTAACCCGTACCCTAACACGTACGCTCACCCTAAACCGTTGTCGTACCCTAACCTATACCCTAAACCGTCCCCGTCCCCTAAGCCTAACCCTAACCCTAACCCTAAACCTAACCCGTACCCGAAGCCTTACACTCACCCGTCCCCTAATCCTAACCCGTACGCTAACACTAACCTGTACCCTAACACGTACGCTCACCCTAAACCGTTGTCGTACCCTAACCTATACCCTAAACCGTCCCCGTCCCCTAACACTAACCCTAACCCTAACCCTAACCCTTACCCGAAGCCTTACACTCACCCATCCCCTAATCCTAACCCGTACCCTAACACTAACCCGTACCCTAACACGTACGCTCACCCTAAAGCGTTGTCGTACCCTAACCTGTACCCTAAACCGTCCCCGTCCCCTAAACCTAACCCTAACCCTAACCCTAACCCTAACCCTTACCCGAAGCCTTACCCTCTCCCGTCCCCTACTCCTAACCCGTACGCTAACACTAACCCGTACCCTAACACGTACGCTCACCCTAAACCGTTGTCGTACCCTAACTTGTACACTAAACCGTCCCGGTTCCCTAACCCTAACCCTAACCCTAACCCTAACCCTAACCCTTACCCGAAGCCTTACCCTCACCCGTCCCCTAATCCTAACCCGTACGCTAACACTAAACCGTACCCTAACACGTACGCTCACCCTAAACCGTTGTCCTACCCTAACCTGTACACTAAACCGTCCCCGTTCCCTAACCCTAACCCTAACCCTAACCCTAACCCTTACCCGAAGCCTTACACTCACCCGTCCCCTAATCCTAACCCGTACGCTAACAATAACCCATACCCTAACATGTACGCTCACCATAAACCATAGTCGTACCCTAACCTGTACCCTAAACCGTCCCCGTCCCCTAACCCTAACCCTAACCCTAACCCTAACCCTAACCCTTACCCGAAGCCTTACCCTCACCTGTCCCCTAATCCTAACCCGTACGCTAACACTAACCTGTACCCTAACACGTACGCTCACCCTAAACCGTTCTCGTACCCTAACCTGCACCCTAAACCGTCCCCGTTCCCTAACCCTAACCCTAACCCTAACCCTAACCCTTACCCGAAGCTTTACCCTCACACGTAGCCTAATCCTAACCCGTATGCTAACACTAACCCGTACCCTAACACGTACGCTCACCCTAAACCGTTGTCGTACCCTAACCTGTACACTAAACCGTCCCCCTTCCCTAACCCTAACCCTAACCCTAACCCTAACCCTAACCCTAACCCGAAGCCTTACCCTCACCCGTCCCCTAATCCTAACCCGTACGCTAACAATAACCCGTACCCTAACATGTACGCTCAACCTAAACCATAGTCGTACCCTAACCTGTACCCTAAACCGTCCCCGTCCCCTAACCATAACCCTAACCCTAACCCTTACCCGAAGCCTTACCCTCTCCCGTCCCCTAATCCTAACCCGTACGCTAACACTAACCCGTACCCTAACATGTACGCTCTCCCTAAACCGTTGTCGTACCCTAACCTGTACACTAAACCGTCCCCGTTCCCTAACCCTAACCCTAACCCTAACCCTAACCCTAACCCTTACCCGAAGCCTTACCCTCAACCGTCCCCTAATCCTAACCCGTACGCTAACAATAACCCGTACCCTAACATGTACGCTCACCCTAAACCATAGTCGTACCCTAACCTGTACCCTAAACCGTCCCCGTCCCCTAACCCTAACCCTAACCCTAACCCTTACCCGAAGCCTTACCCTCACCCGTCCCCTAATCCTAACCCGTACGCTAACACTAACCTGTACCCTAACACGTACGCTCACCCTAAACCGTTGTTGAACCCTAACTTGTACCCTAAACCGTCCCTGTCCCCTAACCCTAACCCTAACCCTAAACCTAACCCTAACCCTTACCCGAAGCCTTACCCTCACCCGTCCCCTAATCCTAACCCGTACGCTAACACTAACCCGTACCCTAACACGTACGCTCACCCTAAACCGTTGTCGTACCCTAACCTGTACCCTAAACCGCCCCCTAACCCTAACCCTAACCCTAACCCTAACCCTGACGCTAACCCTTACCCGAAGCCTTACCCTCTCCCGTCCCCTAATCCTAACCCGTACGCTAACACTAACCCGTACCCTAACACGTACGCTCACCTTAAACCGTTGTCGTACCCTAACGTGTACCCTAAACCGTCCCCGTCCCGTAACCCTAACCCTAACCCTAACCCTTACCCGAAGCCTTACCCTCACCCGTCCCCTAATCCTAACCCGTAGGCTAACACTAACCCGTACCCGAACACGTACGCTCACCCTAAACCGTTGTCGTACCCTAACCTGTACCCTAAACCGTCCACGTCCCCGTCCCCTAACCCTAACCCTAACCCTAACCCTAACCCTTACCCGAAGCCTTACCCTCACCCGTCCCCTAATCCTAACCCGTACTCTAACACTAACCCATACGCTAACACGTACGCTCACCGTAAACTGTTGTCGTACCCTAACCTGTACCCTAAACCGTCCCCGTCCCCTAACCCTAACCCTAACCCTAACCCTTACCCGAAGCCTTACCCTCACCCGTCCCCTAATCCTAACCCGTACGCTAACACTAACCCGTACCCTAACACGTACGCTCACCCTAAACCGTTGTTGTACCCTAACTTGTACCCTAAACCGTCCCCATCCCCTAACCCTAACCCTAACACTAACCCGAACCCTAACCCTTACCCGAAGCCTTACCCTCACCCGTCCCCTAATCCTAACCCGTACGCTAACACTAACCCGTACACTTACACGTACGCTCACTCTAAACCGTTGTCGTACCCTAACCTGTACCCTAAACAGTCCCCGTCCCCTAACACTAACCCTAACCCGAACCCTAACCCTTACCTGAAGACTTACCCTCACCCGCCACCTAATCCTAACCCGTACGCTAACACTAACCCGTACCCTAACACGTACGCTCACCCTAAACCGTTGTCGTACACTAACCTGTACCCTATACCGTCCCCGTCCCCTAACCCTAACCCTAACCCTAACCCTAACCCTAACCCTTACCCGAAGCCTTACCCTCACCCGTCCCCTAGTCCTAACCCGTACGCTAACACTAACCCGTACCCTAACACGTACGCTCACACTAAACCGTTGTCGTACCCTAACCTGTACCCTAAACCGTGCCCGTCCCCGTCCCCAACCCTAACCCTAACCCTAACCCTTACCCGAAACCTTACTCTCACCCGTCCCCTAATAATAACCCGTACGCTAACACTAACCCGTACCCTAACACGTACGCTCACCCTAAACCGTTTTCGTACCCTAAACCGTTTTCGTACCCTAACCTGTACCCTAAACCGTCCCCGTCCCCTAACCCTAACCCTAACCCTAACCCTAACCCTTACCCGAAGCCCTACACTCACCCGTTCCCTAATCCTAACCCGTACGCTAACACTAACCCGTACCCTAACACGTACGCTCACCCTAAACCGTTGTCGTACCCTATCCTGTACCCTAAACCGTCCCCGTCCCCGTCTCCTAACCCTAACCCTAACCCTAACCCTAACCCTTACCCGAAGCCTTACCCTCACCCGTCCCCTAATCCTAACCCGTACGCTAACACTAACCCATACCCTAACACGTACGCTCACCCTAAACCGTTGTCGTACCCTAACCTGTACCCTAAAGCCTCCCCGTCCCCTAACCCTAACCCTATCCCTAACGCTAACCCTAACCCTTATCCGAAGCCTTACCCTCACCCGTCCCCTAATCCTAACCCGTACGCTAACACTAACCCGTACCCTAACACGTACGCTCACCCTAAACCGTTGTTGTACCCTAACCTGTACCCTAAACCGTCCCCGTCCCCTAACACTAACCCTAACCCTAACCCTAACCCTAACACTAACCCTTACCCGAAGCCTTACCCTCACCCGTCCCCTAATCCTAACCCGTACGCTAACACTAACCCGTACCCTAACACGTACGCTCACTCTAAACCGTTGTCGTGCCCTAACCTGTACCCTAAACCGTCCCCGTCCCCTTAAACCTAACCCTAACACTAACCCTAACCCTAACCCTTACCCGAAGCCTTACCCTCACCCGTCCCCTAATCCTAACCCGTAGGCTAACACTAACCTGTACCCTAACACGTACGCTCAGCCTAAACCGTTGTCGTACCCTAACCTGTACCCTAAACCGGCCCGTCCCCTAACCCTAACCCTAACCCTAACCCTAACCCTTACCCGAAGCCTTACCCTCACCCGTCCCCTAATCCTAACCCGTACGCTAACACTAACACGTACCCTAACACGTACGCTCACTCTAAACCGTTGTCGTGCCCTAACCTGTACCTTAAACCGTCCCCGTCCCCGTCCCCGTCCCCTAACCGTAACCCTAACCCTAACCCTTACCTGAAGCCTTACCCTCACCCGTCCCCTAATCCTAACCCATACGCTAACACTAACCCGTACCCTAACACGTACGCTCACCCTAAACCGTTGTCGTACCCTAACCTGTACCCTAAACCGTCGCCGTCCCCATCCCCGTCCCCTAACCCTAACCCTAACCCTAACCCTTACCCGAAGCCTTACCCTCACCCGTCCCCTAATCCTAACCCGTACACTAACACTAACCCGTACCCTAACACGTACGCTCACCCTTAACCGTTGTCGTACCCTAACTTGTACCCTAAACCGTCCCCGTCCCCTAACCCTAACCCTAAACCTAACCCTAACCCTAACCCTAACCCTTACCCGAAGCCTTACCCTCACCCGTCCCCTAATCCTAACCCGTATGCTAACACTAACCGGTACCCTAACACGTATGCTCACCCTAAACCGTTGTCGTAACCTATCCTGTACCCTAAACCGTCCCCGTCCCCTAACCCTAACCCTAACCCTAACCCTAACCCTTACCCGAAGCCTTACCCTCACCCGTCCCCTAATCCTAACCCGTACGCTAACACTAACCCGTACCCTAACACGTACTCTCACCCTAAACCGTTGTCGTACACTAACCTGTACCCTAAACCGTCCCCGTCCCCGTCCCCGTCCTCTAACACTAACCCTAACCCTAACCCTTACCCGAAGCCTTACCCTCACCCGTCCCCTAATCCTAACCCGTACGCTAACACTAACCCGTACCCTAACACGAACGCTCACCCTAAACCGTTGTTGTACCCTAACCTGTACCCTAAACCGTCCCCGTCCCCTAACCCTAACCCTAACCCTAACGCTAACCCTAACCCTTACCCGAAGCCTTACCCTCACCCATCCCCTAATCCTAACCCGTACACTAACACTAACCCGTACCCTAACACGTACGCTCACCCTAAGCCATTTCGTACCCTAAACTTTACCCTAAACCGTCCCCGTCCCCTAACCATAACCCTAACCGTAACCCTAACCCTAACCCATACCCGAAGCCTTACCCTCACCCGTCCCATAATCCTAACCAGTACGCTAACACTAACCCGTACCCTAACACGTACGCTCACCCTAAACCGTTGTCGTACCCTAACCTGTACACTAAACCGTCCCCGTTCCCTAACCCTAACCCTAACCCTAACCCTAACCCTAACCCTTACCCGAAGCCTTACCCTCAACCGTCCCCTAATCCTAACCCGTACGCTAACAATAACCCGTACCCTAACATGTACGCTCACCCTAAACCATAGTCGTACCCTAACCAGTACCCTAAACCGTCCCCGTCCCCGTCCCCTAACCCTAACCCTAACCCTAACCCTAACCCTTACCCGAAGCCTTACCCTCACCCGTCCCCTAATCCTAACCCGTACGCTAACACTAACCCGTACGCAAACACGTACGCTCACCGTAAACTGTTGTCGTACCCTAACCTGTACCCTAAACCGTCCCCGTCCCCTAACCCTAACCCTAAACCTAACCCTTACCCGAAGCCTTATCCTCACCCGTCCCCTAATCCTAAACCGTACGCTAACCCTAACCTGTACCCTAACACGTACGCTCACCCTAAACCGTTGTCGTACCCTAACCTTTACCCTAAACCGTCCCCGTCCCTTAACCCTAACCCTAACCCTAACCCTAACCCTAACACTTACCCGAAGCCTTACCCTCACCCGTCCCCTAATCCTAAACCGTAGGCTAACACTAACCCGTACCCTAACACGTACGCTCACCCTAAACCGTTGTCGTACCATAACCGGTACCCTAAACCGTCCCCGTCCGCTAACCCTAACCCTAACCCTAACCCTAACCCTAACCCTTACCCGAAGCCTTACCCTCACACGTCCCCTAATCCTAACCCGTACGCTAACACTAACCCATACCCTAACACGTACGCTCACCCTAAACCGTTGTCATACCCTAACCTGTACCCTAAACCGTCCCCGTCCCCTAACCCTAACCCTAACCCTAACCTTAACCCTAACTCTTACCCGAAGCCTTACCCTCACCCGTCCCCTAATCCTAACCCGTACGCTAACACTAACCCATACCCTAACACGTACGCTCACCCTAATCCATTGTCGTACCCTAACCTGTACCCTAAACCTTCCCCGTCCCCTGACCCTAACCCTAACCCTAACCCTAACCCTAACCCTTACCCGAAGCCTTACCCTCACCCGTCCCCTAATCCTAACCCGTACGCTGACACTAACCCATACCCTAACACGTACGCTCACCCTAAACAGTTGTCGTACCCTAACCTGTACTCTAAACCGTCCCCGTCCCCTAACCCTAACCCTAACCCTAACCCTTACCCGAAGCCTTACCCTCACCCGTCCCCTAATCCTAACCCGTACGCTAACACTAACCCGTACCCTAACACGTACGCTCACCCTAAACCGTTGTCGTACCCTAACCTCTACCCTAAATCGTCCCCGTCCCCTAAACCTAACCCTAACCCTAACCCTAACCCTAACCCTGACCCGAAGCCTTACCCTCTCCCGTCCCCTACTCCTACCCCGTACGCTAACACTAACCCGTACCCTAACACGTACGCTCACCCTAAACCGTTGTCGTACACTAACCTGTACACTAAACCGTCCCCGTTCCCTAACCCTAACCCTAACCCTAACCCTAACCCTAACCCTTACCCGAAACCTTACCCTCACCCGTCCCCTAATCCTAAACCGTACGCTAACACTAACCCGTACCCTAACCCGTACGCTCACCCTGAATCATTGTCGTACACCAACCTGTACCCTAAACCGTCCCTGTCCCCATCCCCTAACCCTAACCCTAACCCTAACCCTAAACCTAACCCGTACCCGAAGCCTTACCCTCACCCGTCCCCTAATCCTAACCCGTACGCTAACACTAACCCGTACCCTAACACGTACGCTCACCCTAAACCGTTGTCGTACCCTAACCTATACCCTAAACCGTCCCCGTCCCCTAAGCCTAACCCTAACCCTAACCCTAAACCTAACCCGTACCCGAAGCCTTACACTCACCCGTCCCCTAATCCTAACCCGTACGCTAACACTAACCTGTACCCTAACACGTACGCTCACCCTAAACCGTTGTCGTACCCTAACCTATACCCTAAACCGTCCCCGTCCCCTAACCCTAACCCTAACCCTAACCCTAACCCTTACCCGAAGCCTTACACTCACCCATCCCCTAATCCTAACCCGTACCCTAACACTAACCCGTACCCTAACACGTACGCTCACCCTAAAGCGTTGTCGTACCCTAACCTGTACCCTAAACCGTCCCCGTCCCCTAAACCTAACCCTAACCCTAACCCTAACCCTAACCCTTACCCGAAGCCTTACCCTCTCCCGTCCCCTACTCCTAACCCGTACGCTAACACTAACCCGTACCCTAACACGTACGCTCACCCTAAACCGTTGTCGTACCCTAACTTGTACACTAAACCGTCCCGGTTCCCTAACCCTAACCCTAACCCTAACCCTAACCCTAACCCTTACCCGAAGCCTTACCCTCACCCGTCCCCTAATCCTAACCCGTACGCTAACACTAAACCGTACCCTAACACGTACGCTCACCCTAAACCGTTGTCCTACCCTAACCTGTACACTAAACCGTCCCCGTTCCCTAACCCTAACCCTAACCCTAACCCTAACCCTTACCCGAAGCCTTACACTCACCCGTCCCCTAATCCTAACCCGTACGCTAACAATAACCCATACCCTAACATGTACGCTCACCATAAACCATAGTCGTACCCTAACCTGTACCCTAAACCGTCCCCGTCCCCTAACCCTAACCCTAACCCTAACCCTAACCCTAACCCTTACCCGAAGCCTTACCCTCACCTGTCCCCTAATCCTAACCCGTACGCTAACACTAACCTGTACCCTAACACGTACGCTCACCCTAAACCGTTCTCGTACCCTAACCTGCACCCTAAACCGTCCCCGTTCCCTAACCCTAACCCTAACCCTAACCCTAACCCTTACCCGAAGCTTTACCCTCACACGTAGCCTAATCCTAACCCGTATGCTAACACTAACCCGTACCCTAACACGTACGCTCACCCTAAACCGTTGTCGTACCCTAACCTGTACACTAAACCGTCCCCCTTCCCTAACCCTAACCCTAACCCTAACCCTAACCCTAACCCTAACCCGAAGCCTTACCCTCACCCGTCCCCTAATCCTAACCCGTACGCTAACAATAACCCGTACCCTAACATGTACGCTCAACCTAAACCATAGTCGTACCCTAACCTGTACCCTAAACCGTCCCCGTCCCCTAACCATAACCCTAACCCTAACCCTAACCCTTACCCGAAGCCTTACCCTCTCCCGTCCCCTAATCCTAACCCGTACGCTAACACTAACCCGTACCCTAACATGTACGCTCTCCCTAAACCGTTGTCGTACCCTAACCTGTACACTAAACCGTCCCCGTTCCCTAACCCTAACCCTAACCCTAACCCTAACCCTAACCCTTACCCGAAGCCTTACCCTCAACCGTCCCCTAATCCTAACCCGTACGCTAACAATAACCCGTACCCTAACATGTACGCTCACCCTAAACCATAGTCGTACCCTAACCTGTACCCTAAACCGTCCCCGTCCCCTAACCCTAACCCTAACCCTAACCCTTACCCGAAGCCTTACCCTCACCCGTCCCCTAATCCTAACCCGTACGCTAACACTAACCTGTACCCTAACACGTACGCTCACCCTAAACCGTTGTTGAACCCTAACTTGTACCCTAAACCGTCCCTGTCCCCTAACCCTAACCCTAACCCTAAACCTAACCCTAACCCTTACCCGAAGCCTTACCCTCACCCGTCCCCTAATCCTAACCCGTACGCTAACACTAACCCGTACCCTAACACGTACACTCACCCTAAACCGTTGTCGTACCCTAACCTGTACCCTAAACCGCCCCCTAACCCTAACCCTAACCCTAACCCTAACCCTGACGCTAACCCTTACCCGAAGCCTTACCCTCTCCCGTCCCCTAATCCTAACCCGTACGCTAACACTAACCCGTACCCTAACACGTACGCTCACCTTAAACCGTTGTCGTACCCTAACGTGTACCCTAAACCGTCCCCGTCCCGTAACCCTAACCCTAACCCTAACCCTTACCCGAAGCCTTACCCTCACCCGTCCCCTAATCCTAACCCGTAGGCTAACACTAACCCGTACCCGAACACGTACGCTCACCCTAAACCGTTGTCGTACCCTAACCTGTACCCTAAACCGTCCCCGTCCCCGTCCCCTAACCCTAACCCTAACCCTAACCCTAACCCTTACCCGAAGCCTTACCCTCACCCGTCCCCTAATCCTAACCCGTACGCTAACACTAACCCATACGCTAACACGTACGCTCACCGTAAACTGTTGTCGTACCCTAACCTGTACCCTAAACCGTCCCCGTCCCCTAACCCTAACCCTAACCCTAACCCTTACCCGAAGCCTTACCCTCACCCGTCCCCTAATCCTAACCCGTACGCTAACACTAACCCGTACCCTAACACGTACGCTCACCCTAAACCGTTGTTGTACCCTAACTTGTACCCTAAACCGTCCCCATCCCCTAACCCTAACCCTAACACTAACCCGAACCCTAACCCTTACCCGAAGCCTTACCCTCACCCGTCCCCTAATCCTAACCCGTACGCTAACACTAACCCGTACACTTACACGTACGCTCACTCTAAACCGTTGTCGTACCCTAACCTGTACCCTAAACAGTCCCCGTCCCCTAACACTAACCCTAACCCGAACCCTAACCCTTACCTGAAGACTTACCCTCACCCGCCACCTAATCCTAACCCGTACGCTAACACTAACCCGTACCCTAACACGTACGCTCACCCTAAACCGTTGTCGTACACTAACCTGTACCCTAAACCGTCCCCGTCCCCTAACCCTAACCCTAACCCTAACCCTAACCCTAACCCTTACCCGAAGCCTTACCCTCACCCGTCCCCTAGTCCTAACCCGTACGCTAACACTAACCCGTACCCTAACACGTACGCTCACACTAAACCGTTGTCGTACCCTAACCTGTACCCTAAACCGTGCCCGTCCCCGTCCCCAACCCTAACCCTAACCCTAACCCTTACCCGAAACCTTACTCTCACCCGTCCCCTAATAATAACCCGTACGCTAACACTAACCCGTACCCTAACACGTACGCTCACCCTAAACCGTTGTTGTACCCTAACTTGTACCCTAAACCGTCCCCATCCCCTAACCCTAACCCTAACACTAACCCTAACCCTAACCCTTACCCGAAGCCTTACCCTCACCCGTCCCCTAATCCTAACCCGTAGGCTAACACTAACCTGTACCCTAACACGTACGCTCAGCCTAAACCGTTGTCGTACCCTAACCTGTACCCTAAACCGGCCCGTCCCCTAACCCTAACCCTAACCCTAACCCTAACCCTTACCCGAAGCCTTACCCTCACCCGTCCCCTAATCCTAACCCGTACGCTAACACTAACACGTACCCTAACACGTACGCTCACTCTAAACCGTTGTCGTGCCCTAACCTGTACCTTAAACCGTCCCCGTCCCCGTCCCCGTCCCCTAACCGTAACCCTAACCCTAACCCTTACCTGAAGCCTTACCCTCACCCGTCCCCTAATCCTATCCCATACGCTAACACTAACCCGTACCCTAACACGTACGCTCACCCTAAACCGTTGTCGTACCCTAACCTGTACCCTAAACCGTCGCCGTCCCCATCCCCGTCCCCTAACCCTAACCCTAACCCTAACCCTTACCCGAAGCCTTACCCTCACCCGTCCCCTAATCCTAACCCGTACACTAACACTAACCCGTACCCTAACACGTACGCTCACCCTTAACCGTTGTCGTACCCTAACTTGTACCCTAAACCGTCCCCGTCCCCTAACCCTAACCCTAAACCTAACCCTAACCCTAACCCTAACCCTTACCCGAAGCCTTACCCTCACCCGTCCCCTAATCCTAACCCGTATGCTAACACTAACCGGTACCCTAACACGTATGCTCACCCTAAACCGTTGTCGTAACCTATCCTGTACCCTAAACCGTCCCCGTCCCCTAACCCTAACCCTAACCCTAACCCTAACCCTTACCCGAAGCCTTACCCTCACCCGTCCCCTAATCCTAACCCGTACGCTAACACTAACCCGTACCCTAACACGTACTCTCACCCTAAACCGTTGTCGTACACTAACCTGTACCCTAAACCGTCCCCGTCCCCGTCCCCGTCCTCTAACACTAACCCTAACCCTAACCCTTACCCGAAGCCTTACCCTCACCCGTCCCCTAATCCTAACCCGTACGCTAACACTAACCCGTACCCTAACACAAACGCTCACCCTAAACCGTTGTTGTACCCTAACCTGTACCCTAAACCGTCCCCGTCCCCTAACCCTAACCCTAACCCTAACGCTAACCCTAACCCTTACCCGAAGCCTTACCCTCACCCATCCCCTAATCCTAACCCGTACACTAACACTAACCCGTACCCTAACACGTACGCTCACCCTAAGCCATTTCGTACCCTAAACTTTACCCTAAACCGTCCCCGTCCCCTAACCATAACCCTAACCGTAACCCTAACCCTAACCCATACCCGAAGCCTTACCCTCACCCGTCCCATAATCCTAACCAGTACGCTAACACTAACCCGTACCCTAACACGTACGCTCACCCTAAACCGTTGTCGTACCCTAACCTGTACACTAAACCGTCCCCGTTCCCTAACCCTAACCCTAACCCTAACCCTAACCCTAACCCTTACCCGAAGCCTTACCCTCAACCGTCCCCTAATCCTAACCCGTACGCTAACAATAACCCGTACCCTAACATGTACGCTCACCCTAAACCATAGTCGTACCCTAACCAGTACCCTAAACCGTCCCCGTCCCCTAACCCTAACCCTAACCCTAACCCTAACCCTAACCCTTACCTGAAGCCTTACCCTCACCCGTCCCCTAATCCTAACCCGTATGCTAAAACTAACCTGTACCCTAACACGTACGCTCACCCTAAACCGTTCTCGTACCCTAACCTGCACCCTAAACCGTACCCGTCCCCTAACCCTAACCCTAACCCTAACCCTAACCCTAATACTTACCCGAAGCCTTACCCTCACCCGTCCCCTAATCCTAACCCGTGCGCTAACACTAACCCGTACCCTTACACGTACGCTCACCGTAAACTGTTGTCGTACCCTAAACTGTACCCTAAACCGTCCCCGTCCCCTAACCCTAACGCTAACCCTAACCCTTACCCGAAGCCTTACCCTCACCCGTCCCCTAATCCTAAGCCGTACGCTAACACTAACCTGTACCCTAACACGTACGCTCACCCTAAACCGTTGTTGAACCCTAACTTGTACCCTAAACCGTCCCCGTCCCCTAACCCTAACCCTAACCCTAAACCTAACCCTAACCCTTACCCGAAGCCTTACCCTCACCCGTCCCCTAATCCTAACCCGTACGCTAACACTAACCCGTACCCTAACACGTACGCTCACCCTAAACCGTTGTCGTACCCTAACCTGTACCCTAAACCGTCCCCTAACCCTAACCCTAACCCTAACCCTAACCCTGACGCTAACCCTTACCCGAAGCCTTACCCTCTCTCGTCCCCTAATCCTAACCCGTACGCTAACACTAACCCGTACCCTAACACGTACACTCACCCTAAACCGTTGTTGTACCCTTACCTGTACCCTAAACCGTCCCCATCCCCTAACCCTAACACTAACCCTAACCTTTACCCGAAGCCTTACTCTCACCCATCCCCTAATCCTAACCCGTACGCTAACACTAACCCGTACCCTAACACGTACGCTCACCATAAACCGTTGTCGTACCCTAACCTGTACCCTAAACCGTCCCCGTCCCGTAACCCTAACCCTAACCCTAACCCTTACCCGAAGCCTTACCCTCACCCGTCCCCTAATCCTAACCCGTAGGCTAACACTAACCCGTACCCGAACACGTACGCTCACCCTAAACCGTTGTCGTACCCTAACCTGTACCCTAAACCGTCCCCGTCCCCGTCCCCTAAACCTAACCCTAACCCTAACCCTAACCCTTACCCGAAGCCTTACCCTCACCCGTCCCCTAATCCTAACCCGTACGCTAACACTAACCCGTACGCTAACACGTACGCTCACCGTAAACTGTTGTTGTACCCTAACCTGTACCCTAAACCGTCCCCGTCCCCTAACCCTAACCCTAACCCTAAACCTTACCCGAAGCCTTACCCTCACCCGTCCCCTAATCCTAACCCGTACGCTAACACTAACCCGTACCCTAACACGTACGCTCACCCTAAACCGTTGTTGTACCCTAACTTGTACCCTAAACCGTCCCCATCCCCTAACCCTAACCCTAACACTAACCCGAATCCTAACCCTTACCCGAAGCCTTACCCTCACCCGTCCCCTAATCCTAACCCGTACGCTAACACTAACCCGTACCCTTACACGTACGCTCACTCTAAACCGTTGTCGTACCCTAACCTGTACCCTAAACAGTCCCCGTCCCCTAACACTAACCCTAACCCGAATCCTAACCCTTACCCGAAGCCTTACCCTCACCCGTCCCCTAATCCTAACCCGTACGCTAACACTAACCCATACCCTAACACGTACGCTCACCCTAAACCGTTGTCGTACCCTAACCTGTACCCTAAAGCCTCCCCGTCCCCTAACCCTAACCCTAACCCTAACGCTAACCCTAACCCTTATCCGAAGCCTTACCCTCACCCGTCCCCTAATCCTAACCCGTACGCTAACACTAACCCGTACCCTAACACGTACGCTCACCCTAAACCGTTGTTGTACCCTAACCTGTACCCTAAACCGTCCCCGTCCCCTAACACTAACCCTAACCCTAACCCTAACCCTAACACTAACCCTTACCCGAAGCCTTACCCTCACCCGTCCCCTAATCCTAACCCGTACGCTAACACTAACCCGTACCCTAACACGTACGCTCACTCTAAACCGTTGTCGTGCCCTAACCTGTACCCTAAACCGTCCCCGTCCCCTTAAACCTAACCCTAACACTAACCCTAACCCTAACCCTTACCCGAAGCCTTACCCTCACCCGTCCCCTAATCCTAACCCGTAGGCTAACACTAACCTGTACCCTAACACGTACGCTCAGCCTAAACCGTTGTCGTACCCAAACCTGTACCCTAAACCGCCCCGTCCCCTAACCCTAACCCTAACCCTAACCCTATCCCTTACCCGAAGCCTTACCCTCACCCGTCCCCTAATCCTAACCCGTACGCTAACACTAAAACGTACCCTAACACGTACGCTCACTCTAAACCGTTGTTGTGCCCTAACTTGTACCTTAAACCGTCCCCGTCCCCGTCCCCGTCCCCTAACCGTAACCCTAACCCTAACCGTTACCTGAAGCCTTACCCTCACCCATCCCCTAATCCTAACCCATACGCTAACACTAAACCGTACCCTAACACGTACGCTCACCCTAAACCGTTGTTGTACCCTAACCTGTACCCTAAACCGTCGCCGTCCCCGTCCCCGTCCCCTAACCCTAACCCTAACCCTAACCCTTACCCGAAGCCTTACCCTCACCCGTCCCCTAATCCTAACCCGTACACTAACACTAACCCGTACCCTAACACGTACGCTCACCCTTAACCGTTGTCGTACACTAACTTGTACCCTAAACCGTCCCCGTCCCCTAACCCTAACCCTAAACCTAACCCTAACCCTAACCCTAACCCTTACCCGAAGCCTTACCCTCACCCGTCCCCTAATCCTAACCCGTATGCTAACACTAACCGGTACCCTAACACGTATGCTCACCCTAAACCGTTGTCGTACCCTATCCTGTACCCTAAACCGTCCCCGTCCCCTAACCCTAACCCTAACCCTAACCCTAACCCTTACCCGAAGCCTTACCCTCACCCGTCCCCTAATCCTAACCCGTACGCTAACACTAACCCGTACCCTAACACGTATTCTCACCCTAAACCGTTGTCGTACACTAACCTGTACCCTAAACCGTCCCCGTCCCCGTCCCCGTCCTCTAACACTAACCCTAACCCTAACCCTTACCCGAAGCCTTACCCTCACCCGTCCCCTAATCCTAACCCGTACGCTAACACTAACCCGTACTCTAACACGAACGCTCACCCTAAACCGTTGTTGTACCCTAACCTGTACCCTAAACCGTCCCCGTCCCCTAACCCTAACCCTAACCCTAACGCTAACCCTAACCCTTACCCGAAGCCTTACCCTCACCCATCCCCTAATCCTAACCCGTACACTAACACTAACCCGTACCCTAACACGTACGCTCACCCTAAGCCATTGTCGTACCCTAAACTTTACCCTAAACCGTCCCCGTCCCCTAACCATAACCCTAACCGTAACCCTAACCCTAACCCATACCCGAAGCCTTACCCTCACCCGTCCCATAATCCTAACCAGTACGCTAACACTAACCCGTACCCTAACACGTACGCTCACCCTAAACCGTTGTCGTACACTAACCTGTACCCTAAACCGTCCCCGTCCCCGTCCCCGTCCTCTAACCCTAACCCTAACCCTAACCCTTACCCGAAGCCTTACACTCACCCGTCCCCGAATCCTAACCCGTACGCTAACACTAACCCGTACCCTAACACGCACGCTCACCCTAAACCGTTGTCGTACCCTAACCTGTACCCTAAACCGTCCCCGTCCCCTAACCCTAACCCTAACCCTTTACCGAAGCCTTACCCTCACCCGTCCCCTAATCCTAACCCGTACGCTAACACTAACCCGTACCCTAACACGTACGCTCACCCTAAACCGTTGTCGTACACTATCCTGTACCATAAACCGTCCCCGTCCCCGTCCCCTAACCCTAACCCTAACCCTAACCCTAACACTTACCCGAAGCCTTACCCTCACCCGTCCCCTAATCCTAACCCGTACGCTAACACTAACCCGTACCCTAACACGTACGCTCACCCTAAACCTTTGTCGTACCTTAACCTGTACCCTAAACCGTCCCCGTCCCCTAACCCTAACCCTAACCCTAACCCTAACCCTAACCCTAACCCTTACCCGAAGCCTTACCCTCACCCGTCCACTAATCCTAACCCGTACGCTAACACTAACCCGTACCCTAACACGTACGCTCACCCTAAACTGTTGTCGTACCCTAACCTGTACCCTAAACCGTCCCCGTCCCCTGAACCTAACCCTAACCCTAACCCTAACCCTAACCCTTACCCGAAGCCTTACCCTCACCCATCCCCTAATCCTAACCCGTAGGCTAACACTAACCCGTACCCTAACACGTACGCTCACCCTAAACCGTTGTCGTACCCTAACCTGTACCCTAAACCGTCCCCATCCCCTAACCCAAACACTAACCCTAACCCTAGCCCTAACCCTAACCCTAACCCTTACCCGAAGTCTTACCCTCACCCGTCCCCTAATCTTAAACCGTACGCTAACCCTAACCCGTACCCTAACACGTACACTCACCCTAAACCGTTATCGTACCCTAACCTGTACCCTAAACCGTCCCCGTCCCCTAACCCTACCCTAACCCTAAACCTAAACCTAACCCTTACCCGAAGCCTTACCCTCACCCGTCCCCTAATCCTAACCCGTACGCTAACACTAACGCGTACCCTAACACGTATGCTCACCCTAAACCGTTGTCGTACCCTAACATGTACCCTAAAACGTCCCCGGCCCCTAACCCTAACCCTAACCCTAACCCTAACCCTTACCCGAAGCCTTACCCTCACCCGTCCCCTAATCCTAACCCGTACGCTAACACTAACCCGTACCCTAACACGTACGCTCACCCTAAACCGTTGTCGTACCCTAACCTGTACCCTAAACCGTCCCCGTCCCCTAACCCGAACCCTAACCCTAACCCTAACCCTAACCCTTACCCGAAGCCTTACCCTCACCCGCTCCCTAATCCTAACCCGTACGCTAACACTAACCCGTACCCTAACACGTACGCTCACCCTAAACCGTTGTCGTACCCTATCCTGTACCCTAAACCGTCCCCGTCCCCGTCCCCTAACCCTAACCCTAACACTAACCCTAAGCCTTACCCGAAGCCTTACCCGCACCCGTCCCCTAATCCTAACCCGTACGCTAACACTAACCCGTACCCTAACATGTACGCTCACCCTAAACCGTTGTCGTACCCTAACCTGTACCCTAAACCATCCCCGTTCCCCTAACCCTAACCCTAACCCTAACCCTAACCCTTACCCGAAGCCTTACCCTCACCCATCCCCGAATCCTAACCCGTAGGCTAACACTAACCCGTACCCTAACACGTACGCTCACCCTAAACCGTTGTCGTACCCTAACCTGTACCCTAAACCGTCCCCATCCTCTAACCCTAACCCTAACCCTAACCCTAACCCTAACCCTTACCCGAAGCCTTACCCTCACCCGTCCCCTAATCCTAAACCGTACGCTAACACTAACCCGTACCCTAACACGTACGCTCACTCTAAACCGTTGTCGTGCCCTAAGCTGTACCCTAAACCGTCGCCGTACCCTAAACCTAACCCTAACCCTAACCCTAAACCTAACCCTAACCCTTAACCGAAGCCTTACGCTCAACCGTCCCCTAATCCTAACCCGTACGCTAACACTAAACCGTATCCTAACACGTACGCTCACCCTAAACCGTTGTCGTACCCTAACCTGTACCCTAAACCGTCCCCGTCCCCTAACCCTAACCCTAACCCTAATCCTAACCCTAACCCTTACCCAAAGCCTTACACTCACCCGTCCCCTAATCCTAACCCGAACGCTAACACTAACCAGTACCCTAACACGTACGCTCACCCTAAACCGTTGTCGTACCCTAACCTGTACCCTAAACCGTCCCCGTCCCCGTCCCCTAACCCTAACCCTAACACTAACCCTAACCCTTACCCGAAGCCTTACCCTCACACGTCCCCTAATCCTAACCCGTACGCTAACACTAACCCGTACCCTAACACGTACGCTCACCCTAAACCGTTGTTGTACCCTAACCTGTACCCTAAACCGTCCCCGTCCCCTAACCCTAACCCTAACCCTAACCCTAACCCTTACCCGAAGCCTTACCCTCACCCATCCCCTAATCCTAACCCGTAGGCTAACACTAACCCGTACCCTAACACGTACGCTCACCCTAAACCGTTGTCGTACCCTAACATGTACCCTAAACCGTCCCCGTCCCCTAACCCTAACCCTAACCCTAACCCTAACCCTAACCCTAACCCTTACCCGAAGTCTTACCCTCACCCGTCCCCTAATCCTAAACCGTACGCTAACACTAACCCGTACCCTAACACGTACGCTCACTCTAAACCGTTGTCGTGCCCTAACCTGTACCCTAAACCGTCCCCGTCCCCTAAACCTAACCCTAACCCTAACCCTAACCCTTACCCGAAGCCTTACCCTCACCCGTCCCCTAATCCTAACCCGTAGGCTAACACTAAACCGTACCCTAACACGTACGCTCACCCTAAACCGTTGTCGTACCCTAACCTGTACCCTAAACCGTCCCCGTCCCCTAACCCTAACCCTAACCCTAACCCTAACCCTAACCCTAAACCTTACCCGAAGCCTTACCCTCACCCGTCCCGTAATCCTAACCCGTACGCTAACACTAACCCCTACCCTAACACGTACGCTCACCCTAAACCGTTGTCGTACCCTAACCTTTACCCTAAACCGTCCCCATCCCCTAACCCTAACCCTAACCCTAACCCTAAACCTACCCGTACCCGAAGCCTTACCCTCACCCGTCCCCTAATCCTAACCCTTACGCTAACACTAACCCGTACCCTAACACGTACGCTCACCCTAAACCGTTGTCGTACCCTAACCTGTACCCTATACCGTCCCCGTCCCCTAACCCTAACCCTAACCCTAACCCTAACCCTAACCCTTACCCGAAGCCTTACCCTCGCCCGTCCCCTACTCCTAACCCGTACGCTAACACTAACCCATACCCTAACACGTACGCTCAACCTAAACCGTTGTCGTACCCTAACCTGTACCCTAAACCGTCCCCGTCCCCTAACCCTAACACTAACCCTAACCCTAACCCTAACCCTAACCCTTACAAAAAGCCTTACCCTCAACCGTTCCCTAATCCTAACCCATACGCTAACACTAAACCGTACCCTAACACGTACGCTCACCCTAAACCGTTGTTGTACCCTAACCTGTACCCTAAACCGTCCCCGTCCGCTAACCCTAACCCTAACCCTAACCCTAACCCTTACCCGAAGCCTTACCCTCACCTGTCCCCTAATCCTAACCCGTACGCTAACACTAACCTATACCCTAACACGTACGCTCACCCTAAGCCATTGTCGTACCCTAACCTCTACCCTAAACCGTCCCCGTCCCCTAACCCTAACCCTAACCCTAACCCTAACGCTAATCCATACCCGAAGCCTTACCCTCACCCGTACCCTAATCCTAACCCGTACGCTAACACTAACCCGTACCCTAACACGTACGCTCACCCTAAACCGTTGTCGTACGCTAACCTGTACCCTAAACCGTCCCCGTCCCCTAACCCTAACCCTAACCCTTACCTGAAGCCTTACCCTCACCCGTCCCCTAATCCTAACCCATACGCTAACACTAACCCGTACCCTAACACGTACGCTCACCCTAAACCGTTGTCGTACCCTAACCTGTACCCTAAACCGTCGCCGTCCCCGTCCCCGTCCCCTAACCCTAACCCTAACCCTAACCCTTACCCGAAGCCTTACCCTCACCCGTCCCCTAATCCTAACCCGTACACTAACACTAACCCGTACCCTAACACGTACGCTCACCCTTAACCGTTGTCGTACCCTAACTTGTACCCTAAACCGTCCCCGTCCCCTAACCCTAACCCTAAACCTAACCCTAACCCTAACCCTAACCCTTACCCGAAGCCTTAACCTCACCCGTCCCCTAATCCTAACCCGTATGCTAACACTAACCGGTACCCTAACACGTATGCTCACCCTAAACCGTTGTCGTACCCTATCCTGTACCCTAAACCGTCCCCGTCCCCTAACCCTAACCCTAACCCTAACCCTAACCCTTACCCGAAGCCTTACCCTCACCCGTCCCCTAATCCTAACCCGTACGCTAACACTAACCCGTACCCTAACACGTACTCTCACCCTAAACCGTTGTCGTACACTAACCTGTACCCTAAACCGTCCCCGTCCCCGTCCCCGTCCTCTAACACTAACCCTAACCCTAACCCTTACCCGAAGCCTTACCCTCACCCGTCCCCTAATCCTAACCCGTACGCTAACACTAACCCGTACCCTAACACGAACGCTCACCCTAAACCGTTGTTGTACCCTAACCTGTACCCTAAACCGTCCCCGTCCCCTAACCCTAACCCTAACCCTAACCCTAACCCTAACCCTAAACCTTACCCGAAGCCTTACCCTCACCTGTCCCGTAATCCTAACCCGTACGCTAACACTAACCCCTACCCTAACACGTACGCTCACCCTAAACCGTTGTCGTAACCTAACCTGTATCCTAAACCGTCCCCGTCCCCTAACCCTAACCCTAACCCTAACCCTAACCCTTACCCGAAGCCTTACCCTCACCTATCCCCTGATCCTAACCCGTACGCTGCCACTAACCCGTACCCTAACACGTACGCTCACCCTAAACCGTTGTCGTACCCTAACCTGTACCCTAAACAGTCCCCGTCCCCTAAACCTAACCCTAACCCTAACCCTAACCCTAACCCTTACCCGAAGCCTTACCCTCACCCTTCCCCTAATCCTAACCTGTGCGCTAACACTAACCCATAATCTAACACGTACGCTCACCCTAAACCGTTGTCGTACCCTAACCTGTACCCAAAACCGTCCCCGTCCCATAAACCTAACCCTAACCCTAACCCTAACCCTAACCCTTACCCGAAGCCTTACCCTCAACCGTCCCCTAATCCTAACCCGTACGCTAACACTAACCCGTACCCTAAAACGTACGCTCACCCTAAACCGTTGTCGTACCCTATCCTGTACCCTAAACCGTCCCCGTCCCCGTCTCCTAACCCTAACCCTAACCCTAACCCTAACCCTTACCCGAAGTCTTACACTCACCCGTCCCCTAAACCTAACCCGTACGCTAACACTAACCAGTACCCTAACACGTATGCTCACCCTAAACCGTTGTCGTACCCTAACCTGTACCCTAAACCGTCCCCGTCCCCTAACCCTAACCCTAACCCTAACCCTAACCCTAACCCTCACCCGAAGCCTTACCCTCACCTGTCCCCTAATCCTAACCCGTACGCTAACAATAACCCGTACCCTAACACGTACGCTCACCCTAAACCGTTGTCGTACCCTAACCTGTACCCTAAACCGTCCCCGTCCCCTAACACTAACCCTAACCCTAACCCTAACCCTAACCCTTACCCGAAGCCTTACCCTCTCCCGTCCCCTAATCCTAACCCGTACGCTAACACTAACCCGTACCCTAACACGTACGCTCACCCTAAACCGTTGTTGTACCCTAACCTGTACCCTAAACCGTCCCCGTCCGCTAACCCTAACCCTAACCCTAACCCTAACCCTTACCCGAAGCCTTACCCTCACCCATCCCCTAATCCTAACCCCTAGGCTAACACTAACCCGTACCCTAACACGTACGCTCACCCAAAACAGTTGTCGTACCCTAACCTGTACCCTAAACCATCCCCATCCCCTAACCCTAACCCTAACCCTAACCCTAACCCTAACCCTTACCCGAAGCCTTACCCTCACCCGTCCCCTAATCCTAACCCGTACGCTAACACTAACCCGTACCCTAACACGTACGCTCACCCTAAACAGTTTTCATACACTAAACTGTACCCTAAAACGTCCCCGTCCCCTAACCCTTACCCTAACCCTAACCCTAACCCTAACCCTTACCCGAAGCCTTACCCTCACCCGTCCCCTAATCCTAACCCGTACGCTAACACTAACCCGTACCCTAACACGTACGCTCACCCTAAACCGTTGTCGTACCCTAACCTGTACCCTAAACCGTCCCCGTCCCCTAACCCTAACCCTAACCCTAACCCTAAACCTTTCCCTCACCCGTCGCCTAATCCTAAGCCGTACGCTAACACTAACCCATACCCTAACACGTACACTCACCATAAACCGTTGTCGTGCCCTAACCTGTACCCTAAACAGTCCTCGTCCCCTAATACTAACCCTAAACCTAACCCTAACCCTTACCCGAAGCCTTACCCTCACCCATCCCCTAATCCTAACCCGTACGCTAACACTAACCCGTACCCTAACACTTACACTCACCCTAAACCGTTGTCGTACCCTAACCTGTACCCTAAACCTTCCCCGTACCCTAACCCTAACCCTAACCCTAAACCTAAACCTAACCCTTACCCGAAGCCTTACCCTCACCCGCCCCCTAATCCTAACCCGTACGCTAACACTAACCCGTACCCTAACACGTATGCTCACCCTAAACCGTTGTCGTACCCTAACCTGTACCCTAAACCGTCCCTGTCCCCTAACCCTAACCCTAACCCTAACCCAAAACCTTACCCGAAGCCTTACCCTCACCCGTCACCTATTCCTAAACCGTACGCTAACACTAACCCGTACCCTAACACGTACGATCACTCTAAACCGTTGTCGTACCCTCACCTGTACCCTAAACCGTCCCCGTCCCCTAACCCTAACCCTAACCCTAACCCTAACCCTAACCCTTACCCGAAGCCTTACCCTCACCCGTCCCCTAATCCTAACCCGTACGCTAACACTAACCCGTACCCTAACACGTACGCTCACCCTAAACCGTTGTCGTACCCTAACCTGTACCCTAAACCGTCCCTGTCCCCTAACCCTAACCCTAACCCTAACCCTAACCCTTACCCGAAGCCTTACCCTCACACGTCCCCTAATCCTAACCCGTACGCTAACACTAACCCGTACCGTAACACGTACGCTCACCCTAAACCGTTGTCGTACCCTAACCTTTACCCTAAACCGTCCCCATCCCCTAACCCTAACCCTAACCCTAACCCTAAACCTACCCGTACCCGAAGCCTTACCCTCACCCGTCCCCTAATCCTAACCCTTACGCTAACACTAACCCGTACCCTAAAACGTACGCTCACCCTAAACCTTTGTCGTACCCTAACCTGTACCCTATACCGTCCCCGTCCCCTAACCCTAACCCTAACCCTAACCCTAACCCTAACCCTTACCCGAAGCCTTACCCTCGCCCGTCGCCTACTCCTAACCCGTACGCTAACACTAACCCATACCCTAACACGTACGCTCAACCTAAACCGTTGTCGTACCCTAACCTGTACCCTAAACCGTCCCCGTCCCCTAACCCTAACCCTAACCCTAACCCTAACCCTAACCCTAACCCTTACAAAAAGCCTTACCCTCAACCGTTCCCTAATCCTAACCCATACGCTAACACTAAACCGTACCCTAACACGTACGCTCACCCTAAACCGTTGTTGTACCCTAACCTGTACCCTAAACCGTCCCCGTCCACTAACCCTAACCCTAACCCTAACCCTAACCCTTACCCGAAGCCTTACCCTCACCCGTCCCCTAATCCTAACCCGTACGCTAACACTAACCTATACCCTAACACGTACGCTCACCCTAAACCGTTCTCGTACACTAACCTGTACCCTAAACCGTCCCCGTCCCCTAACCCTAACCCTAACACTAACCCTAACCCTAACACTTACCCGAAGCCTTACCCTCACCCGTCCCCTAATCCTAACCCGTACGCTAACACTAACCCGTACCCTAACACGTACGCTCACCCTAAGCCGTTGTCGTACCCTAACCTGTACCCTAAACCGTCCCCGTCCCCTAACCCTAACCCTAACCCTAACCCTAACGCTAATCCATGCCCGAAGCCTTACCCTCACCCGTACCCTAATCCTAACCCGTACGCTAACACTAACCCGTACCCTAACACGTACTCTCACCCTAAACCGTTGTCGTACACTAACCTGTACCCTAAACCGTCCCCGTCCCCGTCCCCGTCCTCTAACACTAACCCTAACCCTAACCCTTACCCGAAGCCTTACCCTCACCCGTCCCCTAATCCTAACCCGTACGCTAACACTAACCCGTACCCTAACACGAACGCTCACCCTAAACCGTTGTTGTACCCTAACCTGTACCCTAAACCGTCCCCGTCCCCTAACCCTAACCCTAACCCTAACGCTAACCCTAACCCTCACCCGAAGCCTTACCCTCAACCGTCCCCTAATCCTAACCCGTACACTAACACTAACCCGTACCCTAACACTTACGCTCACCCTAAACTGTTGTCGTACCCTAACCTTTACCCTAAACCGTCCCCGGCCCCTAACCCTAACCCTAACCCTAACCCTAACCCTAACCCTTACCCGAAGCCTTACCCTCACCCATCCCCTAATCCTAACCCGTACACTAACACTAACCCGTACCCTAACACGTACGCTCACCCTAAACCATTGTCGTACCCTAACCTTTACCCTAAACCGTCCCCGTCCCCTAACCATAACCCTAACCGTAACCCTAACCCTAACCCATACCCGAAGCCTTACCCTCACCCGTCCCATAATCCTAACCAGTACGCTAACACTAACCCGTACCCTAACACGTACGCTCACCCTAAACCGTTGTCGTACCCTAACCTGTACCCTAAACCGTCCCCGTTCCCGTCCCCGTCGCCTAACCCTAGCCCTAACCCTAACCCTTACCCGAAGCCTTACCCTCACCCGTCCCCTAATCCTAACCCGTACGCTAACACTAACCCATACCCTAACACGTACACTCACCGTAAACTGTTGTCGTACCCTAACCTGTACCCTAAACCGTCCCCGTCCCCTAACCCTAACCCTAACCCTAACCCTTACCCGAAGCCTTACCCTCACCCGTCCCCTAATCCTAACCCGTATGCTAACACTAACCCGTACCCTAACACGTACGATCACCCTAAACCGTTGTCGTACCCTAACCTGTACCCTAAACCGTCCCCGTCCCCTAACCCTAACCCTAACCCTAACCCTAACCCTTACCCGAAGCCTTACCCTCACCCGTCCCCTAATCCTAACCCGTACGCTAACACTAACCCGTACCCTAACACGTACGCTCACCCTAAACCGTTGTCGTACCCTAACCTGTACCCTAAACCGTCCCGGTCCCCGTACCCTAACCCTAACCCTAACCCTAACCCTAACCCTTACCCGAAGCCTTACCCTCACCCGTCCCCTAATCCTAACCCGTACGCTAACACTAACCCGTACCCTAACACATACGCTCACCCTAAACCGTTGTCGTACCCTAACCTGTACCCTAAATCGTCCCCGTCCCCTAACCCTAACCCTAACCCTAACCCTAACCCTAACCCTTACCCGAAGCCTTACCCTCACCCGTCCCCTAATCCTAACCCGTACGCTAACACTAACCCGTACCCTAACACGTATGCTCACCCTAAACCGTTCTCGTACCCTAACGTGTACCCTAAACCATTCCCGTCCCCTAACCGTAACCCTAACCCTAACCCTAAACCTTACCCGAAGCCTTACCCTCACCCGTCCCCTAATCCTAACGCGTACGCTAACACTAAACCGTACCCTAACACGTACGCTCACCCTAAACCGTTGTCGTACCCTAACCTGTACCCTAAACCGTCCCCGTCCCCTAACCCTAACCCTAACCCTAACCCTTACCCGAAGCCTTACCCTCACCCGTCCCCTAATCCTAACCCGTACGCTAACACTAACCCATACCCTAACACGTACGCTCACCCTAAACCGTTGTCGTACAGTAACCAATACCCTAAACCGTCCCCGTCTCCGTCCCCGTCCCCGTCCCCTAACCCTAACCCTAACCCTTACCCGAAGCCTTACCCTCACCTGTCCCCTAATCCTAACCCGTACGCTAACACTAACCCGTACCCTAACACGTACGCTCACCCTAAACCGTTGTCGTACACTAACCTGTGCCCTAAACCGTCGCCATCCCCTAACCCTAACCCTAACCCTAACCCTAACCCTAACCCTAACCCTAACCCTAACCCTTACCCGAAGCCTTACCCTCACCCGTCCCCTAATCCTAACCTGTACGCTAACACTAACCCATAACCTAACACGTACGCTCACCCTAAACCGTTGTCGTACACTAACCTGTACCCTAAACCGTCCCCGTCCCCGTCCCCGTCCCCTAACACTAACCCTAACCCTAACCCTTACCCGAAGCCTTACCCTCACCCGTCCCCTAATCCTAACCCGTACGCTAACATTAACCCGTACCCTAACACGTACGCTTACCCTAAACCGTTGTCGTACCCTAACCTGTACCATACACCGTCCCCGTCCCCTAACCCTAACCCTAACACTAACCCTAACCCTAACCCTTACCCGAAGCCTTACCCTCACCCGTCCCCTAATCCTAACCCGTACGCTAACACTAACCCGTACCTTAACACGTACGCTCACACTAAACCGTTGTCGTACCCTAACCTGTACCCTAAACCGTCCCCGTCCGCTAACCCTAACCCTAACCCTAACCCTTACCCGAAGCCTTACCCTCACCCATCCCCTAATCCTAACCCGTACGCTAACACTAACCCGTACCCTAACACTTACACTCACCCTAAACCGTTGTCGTACTCTAACCTGTACCCTAAACCTTCCCCGTCCCCTAACCCTAACCCTAACCCTAAACCTAAACCTAACCCTTACCCGAAGCCTTACCCTCACCCGTCCCCTAATCCTAACCCGTACGCTAACACTAACCCGTACCCTAACACGTATGCTCACCCTAAACCGTTGTCGTACCCTAACCTGTACGCTAAACCGTCCCCGTCCCCTAACCCTAACCCTAACCCTAACCCTAAACCTTACCCGAAGCCTTACCCTCACCCGTCCCCTATTCCTAAACCGTACGCTAACACTAACCCGTACCCTAACACGTACGCTCACTCTAAACCGTTGTCGTACCCTCACCTGTACCCTAAACCGTCCCCGTCCCCTAACCCTAACCCTAACCCTAACCCTAACCCTAATCTTTACCCGAAGCCTTACCCTCACCCGTCCCCTAATCCTAACCCGTACGCTAACACTAACCCGTACCCTAACACGTACGCTCACCCTAAACCGTTGTCGTACCCTAACCTGTAACCTAAACCGTCCCCATCCCCTAACCCTAACCCTAACCCTAACCCTAACCCTAACCCTTACCCGAAGCCTTACCCTCACACGTCCCCTAATCCTAACCAGTACGCTAACACAAACCCGTACCCTAACACGTACGCTCACCCTAATCCATTGTCGTACCCTAACCTGTTCCCTCAACCGTCCCCTTCCCCGTCCCCGTCCCCTAACCCTAACCCTAACCCTAACCCTTACCCGAAGCCTTACCCTCACCCGTCCCCTAATCCTAACCCGTACGCTAACACTAACCCGTACCCTAACACGTACGCTCACCCTAAACCGTTGTCGTACCCTAACCTGTACCCTAAACCGTCCCTGTCCCCTAACCCTAACCCTAACCCTAACCCTAACCCTTACCCGAAGCCTTACCCTCACACGTCCCCTAATCCTAACCTGTACGCTAACACTAACCCGTACCGTAACACGTACGCTCACCCTAAACCGTTGTCGTACCCTAACCTTTACCCTAAACCGTCCCCATCCCCTAACACTAACCCTAACCCTAACCCTAGACCTACCCTTACCCGAAGCCTTACCCTCACCCGTCCCCTAATCCTAACCCTTACGCTAACACTAACCCGTACCCTAACACGTACGCTCACCCTAAACCGTTGTCGTACCCTAACCTGTACCCTATACCGTCCCCGTCCCCTAACCCTAACCCTAACCCTAACCCTAACCCTAACCCTTACCCGAAGCCTTACGCTCGCCCGTCCCCTACTCCTAACCCGTACGCTAACACTAACCCATACCCTAACACGTAAACTCATCCTAAACCGTTGTCGTACCCTAACCTGTACCCTAAACCGTCCCCGTCCCCTAACCCTAACCCTAACCCTAACCCTAACCCTAACCCTTACAAAAAGCCTTACCCTCAACCGTTCCCTCATCCTAACCCATACGCTAACACTAAACCGTACCCTAACACGTACGCTCACCCTAAACCGTTGTTGTACCCTAACCTGTACCCTAAATCGTCCCCGTCCCCTAACCCTAACCCTAACCCTAACCCTAACCCTAACCCTTACCCGGAGCCTTACCCTCACCCGTCCCCTAATCCTAACCCGTACGCTAACACTAACCCATACCCTAACACGTACGCTCACCCTAAACCGTTGTCGTACAGTAACCAATACCCTAAACCGTCCCCGTCTCCGTCCCCGTCCCCTAACCCTAACCCTAACCCTAACCCTTACCCGAAGCCTTACCCTCACCCGTCCCCTAATCCTAACCCGTACGCTAACACTAACCCGTACCCTAACACGTACGCTCACCCTAAACCGTTGTCGTACACTAACCTGTGCCCTAAACCGTCGCCGTCCCCTAACCCTAACCCTAACCCTAACCCTAACCCTAAGCCTTACCCGAAGCCTTACCCTCTACCGTCCCCTAATCCTAACCCGTACGCTAACACTAACCCGTACCCTAACACGTACGCTCACCCTAAACCGTTGTCGTACACTAACCTGTACCCTAAACCGTCCCCTAACCCTAACCCTAACCCTAAACCTAACCCTAACCCTAACCCTTACCCGAAGCCTTACCCTCACCCGTCCCCTAATCCTAACCCGTACGCTAACAATAACTCGTACCCTAACACGTACGCTCACCCTAATCCGTTGTCGTACCCTAACCTGTACCCTAAACCGTCCCCGTCCCCGTCCCCTAACCCTAACCCTAATCCTTACCCTTACCCGAGGCCTTACCCTCAACCGTCCCCTAATCCTAACCCGTACGCTAACACTAACCCGTACCCTAACACGTACGCTCACCCTACACCGTTGTTGTACCCTAACCTGTACCCTAAACCGTCCCCGTCCCCTAACCCTAAACCTAAACCTAACCCTAACCCTAACCCTTACCCGAAGCCTTACCCTCACCCGTCGCCTAATACTAACCCGTACGCTAACACTAACCCGTACCCTAACACGTACGCTCACCCTAAACGGTTGTCGTACCCTAACCTCTACCCTAAACCGTCCCCGTCCCCTAAACCTAACACTAACCCTAACCCTAACCTTACCCGAAGCCTTACCCTCACCCGTCCCCTAATCCTAACCCGTAGGCTAACACTAACCCGTACCCTAACACGTACGCTCACCCTAAACCGTTGTCGTACCCTAACCTGTACCCTAAACCGTCCCCGTCCCCGTCCCCTAACCCTAACCCTAACCCTAACCTTTACCCGAAGCCTTACCCTCACCCGTCCCCTAATCCTAACCCGTACGCTAACACTAACCCGTACCCTAACACGTACGCTCACCCTAAACCGTTGTCGTACCCTAACCTGTACCCTAAACCGTCCCCGTCCCCTAACGCTAACCCTAACCCTAACCCTAACCCTAACCCTTACCCGAAACCTTACCCTCACCCGTCCCCTAATCCTAACCCGTACGCTAACACTAACCCGTACCCTAACACGTACGCTCACCCTAAACCGTTGTCGTACCCTAACCTGTACCCTAAACGGTCCCCGTCCCCTAACCCTAACCCTAACCCTAACCCTAACCCTTACCCGAAGCCTTACCCTCACCCGTCCACTTATCCTAACCCCTACGCTAACACTAAACCGTACACTAACACGTACGCTCACCCTAAACCGTTGTCGTACCCTAACCTGTACCCTAAACCGTCCCCGTCCCCTAACCCTAACCCTAACCCTAACCCTAACCCTAACCCTTACCCGAAGCCTTACTCTCACCCTTCCCATAATCCTAACCCATACGCTGACACTAACCCGTACCCTAACACGTACGCTCACCCTAAACCGTTGTCGTACCCTAACCTGTACCCTAAACCTTCCCCGTCCCCTAACCCTAACCCTAACCCTTACCCGAAGCCTTACCCTCACCCGTCCCCTATTCCTAACCCGTACGCTAACACTAACCCGTACCCTAACACGTACGCTCACCCTAAACCGTTGTCGTACCCTAACCTGTACCCTAAACCGTCCCCGTCCCCTAACCCTAACCCTAACCCTAACCCTAACCCTAACCCTTACCCGAAGCCTTACCCTCACCCATCCCCTAATCCTAACCCGTACACTAACACTAACCCGTACCCTAACACGTACGCTCACCCTAAACCATTGTCGTACCCTAACCTTTACCCTAAACCGTCCCCGTCCCCTAACCATAACCCTAACCGTAACCCTAACCCTAACCCATACCCGAAGCCTTACCCTCACCCGTCCCATAATCCTAACCAGTACGCTAACACTAACCCGTACCCTAACACGTACACTCACCGTAAACAGTTGTCGTACCCTAACCTGTACCCTAAACCGTCCCCGTCCCCTAACCCTAACCCTAACCCTAACCCTTACCCGAAGCCTTACCCTCACCCGTCCCCTAATCCTAACCCGTATGCTAACACTAACCCGTACCCTAACACGTACGATCACCCTAAACCGTTGTCGTACCCTAACCTGTACCCTAAACATTCCCCGTCCCCTAACCCTAACCCTAACCCTAACCCTAACCCTTACCCGAAGCCTTACCCTCACCCGTCCCCTAATCCTAACCCGTACGCTAACACTAACCCGTACCCTAACACGTACGCTCACCCTAAACCGTTGTCGTACCCTAACCTGTACCCTAAACCGTCCCGGTCCCCGTCCCCTAACCCTAACCCTAACCCTAACCCTAACCCTTACCCGAAGCCTTACCCTCACCCGTCCCCTATTCCTAAACCGTACGCTAACACTAACCCGTACCCTAACACATACGCTCACCCTAAACCGTTGTCGTACCCTAACCTGTACCCTAAATCGTCCCCGTCCCCTAACCCTAACCCTAACCCTAACCCTAACCCTAACCCTTACCCGAAGCCTTACCCTCACCCGTCCCCTAATCCTAACCCGTACGCTAACACTAACCCGTACCCTAACACGTATGCTCACCCTAAACCGTTCTCGTACCCTAACGTGTACCCTAAACCATTCCCGTCCCCTAACCGTAACCCTAACCCTAACCCTAAACCTTACCCGAAGCCTTACCCTCACCCGTCCCCTAATCCTAACGCGTACGCTAACACTAAACCGTACCCTAACACGTACGCTCACTCTAAACCGTTGTCGTGCCCTAACCTGTACCCTAAACCGTCCCCGTCCCCGTCCCCGTCCCCTAACCCTAACCCTAACCCTTACCCGAAGCCTTACCCTCACCCGTCCCCTAATCCTAACCCGTACACTAACACTAACCCGTACCCTAACACGTACGCTCACCCTTAACCGTTGTCGTACCCTAACTTGTACCCTAAACCGTCCCCGTCCCCTAACCCTAATCCTAAACCTAACCCTAAGCCTAACCCTAACCCTTACCCGAAACCTTACCCTCACCCGTCCCCTAATCCTAACCCGTATGCTAACACTAACCGGTACCCTAACACGTATGCTCACCCTAAACCGTTGTCGTACCCTATCCTGTACCCTAAACCATCCCCGTCCCCTAACCCTAACCCTAACCCTAACCCTAACCCTTACCCGAAGCCTTACACTCACCCGTCCCCTAATCCTAACCCGTACGCTAACACTAACCCGTACCCTAACACGTACTCTCACCCTAAACCGTTGTAGTACACTAACCTGTACCCTAAACCGTCCCCGTCCCCGTCCCCGTCCTCTAACGCTAACCCTAACCCTAACCCTTACCCGAAGCCTTACCCTCACCCGTCCCCTAATCCTAACCCGTACGCTAACACTAACCCGTACCCTAACACGAACGCTCACCCTAAACCGTTGTTGTACCCTAACCTGTACCCTAAACCGTCCCCGTCCCCTAACCCTAACCCTAACCCTAACGCTAACCCTAACCCTTACCCGAAGCCTTACCCTCAACCGTCCCCTAATCCTAACCCGTACACTAACACTAACCCGTACCCTAACACTTACGCTCACCCTAAACCGTTGTCGTACCCTAACCTTTACCCTAAACCGTCCCCGGCCCCTAACCCTAACCCTAACCCTAACCATAACCCTAACCCTTACCCGAAGCCTTACCCTCACCCATCCCCTAATCCTAACCCGTACACTAACACTAACCCGTACCCTAACACGTACGCTCACCCTAAACCATTGTCGTACCCTAACCTTTACCCTAAAACGTCCCCGTCCCCTAACCATAACACTAACCGTAACCCTAACCCTAACCCTTACCCGAAGCCTTACCCTCACCCGTCCCATAATCCTAACCAGTACGCTAACACTAACCCGTACCCTAACACGTACGCTCACCCTAAACCGTTGTCGTACACTAACCTGTACCCTAAACCGTCCCCGTCCCCGTCCCCGTCCTCTAGCCCTAACCCTAACCCTAACCCTTACCCGAAGCCTTACACACACCCGTCCCCGAATCCTAACCCGTACGCTAACACTAACCCGTACCCTAACACGCACGCTCACCCTAAACCGTTGTCGTACCCTAACCTGTACCCTAAACCGTCCCCGTCCCCTAACCCTAACCCTAACCCTTTACCGAAGCCTTACCCTCACATGTCCCCTAATCCTAACCCGTACGCTAACACTAACCCCTACCCTAACACGTACGCTCACCCTAAACCATTGTCGTACACTATCCTGTACCCTAAACCGTCCCCGTCCCCGTACCCTAACCCTAACCCTAACCCTAACCCTAACCCTTACCCGAAGCCTTACCCTCACCCGTCCCCTAATCCTAACCCGTACGCTAACACTAACCCGTACCCTAACACGTACGCTCACCCAAAACCGTTGTCGTACCGTAACCTGTACCCTAAACCGTCCCCGTCCCCGTCCCCTAACCCTAAACCTAACCCTAACCCTAACCCTAACCCTAACCCTTACCCGAAGCCTTACCCTCACCCGTCCCCTAATCCTAACCCGTACGCTAACACTAACCCGTACCCTAACACGTACGCTCACTCTAAACCGTTGTCGTGCGCTAACCTGTACCCTAAACCGTCCCCGTCCCCTAAACCTAACCCTAACCCTAACCCTAACCCTAACCCTTACCCGAAGCCTTACCCTCACCCGTCCCCTAATCCTAACCCGTAGGCTAACACTAACCCTTACCCTAACACGTACGCTCACCCTAAACCGTTGTCGTACCCTAACCTGTACCCTAAACCGCCCCGTCCCTACCCTAACCCTAACCCTAACACTAACCCTTACCCGAAGCCTTACCCTCACCCGTCCCCTAATCCTAACCCGTACGCTAACACTAACCCGTACCCTAACACGTACGCTCACCCTAAACCGTTGTCGTACCCTAACCTGTACCCTTAACCGTCCCTGTCCCCGTCCCCGTCCCCGTCCCCTAACCCTAAACCTAACCCTTACCCGAAGACTTACCCTCACCAGTCCCCTAATCCTTACCCGTACGCTAACACTAACCCATACCCTAACACGTACGCTCACCCTAAACCGTTGTCGTAACCTAACCTGTACCCTAAACCGTCCCCGTCCCCTAACCCTAACCCTAAACCTAACCCTAACCCTTACCCGAAGCCTTACCCTCACCCGTCCCCTAATCCTAACCCGTACGCTAACACTAACCCATACCCTAACACGTACGCTCACCCTAAACCGTTGTCGTACCCTAACCTGTACCCTAAACCGTCCCCGTCCCCTAACCCTAACCCTAACCCTAACCCTAACCCTAACCCTTACCCGAAGCCTTACCCTAACCCATCCCCTAATCCTAACCCGTAGGCTAACACTAACCCGTACCCTAACACGTACGCTCACCCTAAACCGTTGTCGTACCCTAACCTGTACCCTAAACCGTCCCCATCCCCTAACCCAAACCCTAACCCTAACCCTAGCCCTAACCCTAACCCTAACCCTTACCCGAAGTCTTACCCTCACCCGTCCCCTAATCTTAAACCGTACGCTAACCCTAACCCGTACCCTAACACGTACACTCACCCTAAACCGTTGTTGTACCCTAACCTGTACCCTAAACCGTCCCCGTCCCCTAACCCTACCCTAACCCTAAACCTAAACCTAACCCTTACCCGAAGCCTTACCCTCACCCGTCCCCTAATCCTAACCCGTAGGCTAACACTAACCTGTACCCTAACACGTACGCTCAGCCTAAACCGTTGTCGTACCCAAACCTGTACCCTAAACCGCCCCGTCCCCTAACCCTAACCCTAACCCTAACCCTATCCCTTACCCGAAGCCTTACCCTCACCCGTCCCCTAATCCTAACCCGTACGCTAACACTAAAACGTACCCTAACACGTACGCTCACTCTAAACCGTTGTTGTGCCCTAACTTGTACCTTAAACCGTCCCCGTCCCCGTCCCCGTCCCCTAACCGTAACCCTAACCCTAACCGTTACCTGAAGCCTTACCCTCACCCATCCCCTAATCCTAACCCATACGCTAACACTAAACCGTACCCTAACACGTACGCTCACCCTAAACCGTTGTTGTACCCTAACCTGTACCCTAAACCGTCGCCGTCCCCGTCCCCGTCCCCTAACCCTAACCCTAACCCTAACCCTTACCCGAAGCCTTACCCTCACCCGTCCCCTAATCCTAACCCGTACACTAACACTAACCCGTACCCTAACACGTACGCTCACCCTTAACCGTTGTCGTACACTAACTTGTACCCTAAACCGTCCCCGTCCCCTAACCCTAACCCTAAACCTAACCCTAACCCTAACCCTAACCCTTACCCGAAGCCTTACCCTCACCCGTCCCCTAATCCTAACCCGTATGCTAACACTAACCGGTACCCTAACACGTATGCTCACCCTAAACCGTTGTCGTACCCTATCCTGTACCCTAAACCGTCCCCGTCCCCTAACCCTAACCCTAACCCTAACCCTAACCCTTACCCGAAGCCTTACCCTCACCCGTCCCCTAATCCTAACCCGTACGCTAACACTAACCCGTACCCTAACACGTATTCTCACCCTAAACCGTTGTCGTACACTAACCTGTACCCTAAACCGTCCCCGTCCCCGTCCCCGTCCTCTAACACTAACCCTAACCCTAACCCTTACCCGAAGCCTTACCCTCACCCGTCCCCTAATCCTAACCCGTACGCTAACACTAACCCGTACTCTAACACGAACGCTCACCCTAAACCGTTGTTGTACCCTAACCTGTACCCTAAACCGTCCCCGTCCCCTAACCCTAACCCTAACCCTAACGCTAACCCTAACCCTTACCCGAAGCCTTACCCTCACCCATCCCCTAATCCTAACCCGTACACTAACACTAACCCGTACCCTAACACGTACGCTCACCCTAAGCCATTGTCGTACCCTAAACTTTACCCTAAACCGTCCCCGTCCCCTAACCATAACCCTAACCGTAACCCTAACCCTAACCCATACCCGAAGCCTTACCCTCACCCGTCCCATAATCCTAACCAGTACGCTAACACTAACCCGTACCCTAACACGTACGCTCACCCTAAACCGTTGTCGTACACTAACCTGTACCCTAAACCGTCCCCGTCCCCGTCCCCGTCCTCTAACCCTAACCCTAACCCTAACCCTTACCCGAAGCCTTACACTCACCCGTCCCCGAATCCTAACCCGTACGCTAACACTAACCCGTACCCTAACACGCACGCTCACCCTAAACCGTTGTCGTACCCTAACCTGTACCCTAAACCGTCCCCGTCCCCTAACCCTAACCCTAACCCTTTACCGAAGCCTTACCCTCACCCGCCCCCTAATCCTAACCCGTACGCTAACACTAACCCGTACCCTAACACGTACGCTCACCCTAAACCGTTGTCGTACACTATCCTGTACCATAAACCGTCCCCGTCCCCGTCCCCTAACCCTAACCCTAACCCTAACCCTAACCCTTACCCGAAGCCTTACCCTCACCCGTCCCCTAATCCTAACCCGTACGCTAACACTAACCCGTACCCTAACACGTACGCTCACCCAAAACCGTTGTCGTACCCTAACCTGTACCCTAAACCGTCCCCGTCCCCTAACCCTAACCCTAACCCTAACCCTAACCCTAACCCTAACCCTTACCCGAAGCCTTACCCTCACCCGTCCACTAATCCTAACCCGTACGCTAACACTAACCCGTACCCTAACACGTACGCTCACCCTAAACTGTTGTCGTACCCTAACCTGTACCCTAAACCGTCCCCGTCCCCTGAACCTAACCCTAACCCTAACCCTAACCCTAACCCTTACCCGAAGCCTTACCCTCACCCATCCCCTAATCCTAACCCGTAGGCTAACACTAACCCGTACCCTAACACGTACGCTCACCCTAAACCGTTGTCGTACCCTAACCTGTACCCTAAACCGTCCCCATCCCCTAACCCAAACACTAACCCTAACCCTAGCCCTAACCCTAACCCTAACCCTTACCCGAAGTCTTACCCTCACCCGTCCCCTAATCTTAAACCGTACGCTAACCCTAACCCGTACCCTAACACGTACACTCACCCTAAACCGTTATCGTACCCTAACCTGTACCCTAAACCGTCCCCGTCCCCTAACCCTACCCTAACCCTAAACCTAAACCTAACCCTTACCCGAAGCCTTACCCTCACCCGTCCCCTAATCCTAACCCGTACGCTAACACTAACGCGTACCCTAACACGTATGCTCACCCTAAACCGTTGTCGTACCCTAACATGTACCCTAAAACGTCCCCGGCCCCTAACCCTAACCCTAACCCTAACCCTAACCCTTACCCGAAGCCTTACCCTCACCCGTCCCCTAATCCTAACCCGTACGCTAACACTAACCCGTACCCTAACACGTACGCTCACCCTAAACCGTTGTCGTACCCTAACCTGTACCCTAAACCGTCCCCGTCCCCTAACCCGAACCCTAACCCTAACCCTAACCCTAACCCTTACCCGAAGCCTTACCCTCACCCGCTCCCTAATCCTAACCCGTACGCTAACACTAACCCGTACCCTAACACGTACGCTCACCCTAAACCGTTGTCGTACCCTATCCTGTACCCTAAACCGTCCCCGTCCCCGTCCCCTAACCCTAACCCTAACACTAACCCTAAGCCTTACCCGAAGCCTTACCCGCACCCGTCCCCTAATCCTAACCCGTACGCTAACACTAACCCGTACCCTAACATGTACGCTCACCCTAAACCGTTGTCGTACCCTAACCTGTACCCTAAACCATCCCCGTTCCCCTAACCCTAACCCTAACCCTAACCCTAACCCTTACCCGAAGCCTTACCCTCACCCATCCCCGAATCCTAACCCGTAGGCTAACACTAACCCGTACCCTAACACGTACGCTCACCCTAAACCGTTGTCGTACCCTAACCTGTACCCTAAACCGTCCCCATCCTCTAACCCTAACCCTAACCCTAACCCTAACCCTAACCCTTACCCGAAGCCTTACCCTCACCCGTCCCCTAATCCTAAACCGTACGCTAACACTAACCCGTACCCTAACACGTACGCTCACTCTAAACCGTTGTCGTGCCCTAAGCTGTACCCTAAACCGTCGCCGTACCCTAAACCTAACCCTAACCCTAACCCTAAACCTAACCCTAACCCTTAACCGAAGCCTTACGCTCAACCGTCCCCTAATCCTAACCCGTACGCTAACACTAAACCGTATCCTAACACGTACGCTCACCCTAAACCGTTGTCGTACCCTAACCTGTACCCTAAACCGTCCCCGTCCCCTAACTCTAACCCTAACCCTAATCCTAACCCTAACCCTTACCCAAAGCCTTACACTCACCCGTCCCCTAATCCTAACCCGAACGCTAACACTAACCAGTACCCTAACACGTACGCTCACCCTAAACCGTTGTCGTACCCTAACCTGTACCCTAAACCGTCCCCGTCCCCGTCCCCTAACCCTAACCCTAACACTAACCCTAACCCTTACCCGAAGCCTTACCCTCACACGTCCCCTAATCCTAACCCGTACGCTAACACTAACCCGTACCCTAACACGTACGCTCACCCTAAACCGTTGTTGTACCCTAACCTGTACCCTAAACCGTCCCCGTCCCCTAACCCTAACCCTAACCCTAACCCTAACCCTAACCCTTACCCGAAGCCTTACCCTCACCCATCCCCTAATCCTAACCCGTAGGCTAACACTAACCCGTACCCTAACACGTACGCTCACCCTAAACCGTTGTCGTACCCTAACATGTACCCTAAACCGTCCCCGTCCCCTAACCCTAACCCTAACCCTAACCCTAACCCTAACCCTAACCCTTACCCGAAGTCTTACCCTCACCCGTCCCCTAATCCTAAACCGTACGCTAACACTAACCCGTACCCTAACACGTACGCTCACTCTAAACCGTTGTCGTGCCCTAACCTGTACCCTAAACCGTCCCCGTCCCCTAAACCTAACCCTAACCCTAACCCTAACCCTTACCCGAAGCCTTACCCTCACCCGTCCCCTAATCCTAACCCGTAGGCTAACACTAAACCGTACCCTAACACGTACGCTCACCCTAAACCGTTGTCGTACCCTAACCTGTACCCTAAACCGTCCCCGTCCCCTAACCCTAACCCTAACCCTAACCCTAACCCTAACCCTAAACCTTACCCGAAGCCTTACCCTCACCCGTCCCGTAATCCTAACCCGTACGCTAACACTAACCCCTACCCTAACACGTACGCTCACCCTAAACCGTTGTCGTACCCTAACCTTTACCCTAAACCGTCCCCATCCCCTAACCCTAACCCTAACCCTAACCCTAAACCTACCCGTACCCGAAGCCTTACCCTCACCCGTCCCCTAATCCTAACCCTTACGCTAACACTAACCCGTACCCTAACACGTACGCTCACCCTAAACCGTTGTCGTACCCTAACCTGTACCCTATACCGTCCCCGTCCCCTAACCCTAACCCTAACCCTAACCCTAACCCTAACCCTTACCCGAAGCCTTACCCTCGCCCGTCCCCTACTCCTAACCCGTACGCTAACACTAACCCATACCCTAACACGTACGCTCAACCTAAACCGTTGTCGTACCCTAACCTGTACCCTAAACCGTCCCCGTCCCCTAACCCTAACACTAACCCTAACCCTAACCCTAACCCTAACCCTTACAAAAAGCCTTACCCTCAACCGTTCCCTAATCCTAACCCATACGCTAACACTAAACCGTACCCTAACACGTACGCTCACCCTAAACCGTTGTTGTACCCTAACCTGTACCCTAAACCGTCCCCGTCCGCTAACCCTAACCCTAACCCTAACCCTAACCCTTACCCGAAGCCTTACCCTCACCTGTCCCCTAATCCTAACCCGTACGCTAACACTAACCTATACCCTAACACGTACGCTCACCCTAAGCCATTGTCGTACCCTAACCTGTACCCTAAACCGTCCCCGTCCCCTAACCCTAACCCTAACCCTAACCCTAACGCTAATCCATACCCGAAGCCTTACCCTCACCCGTACCCTAATCCTAACCCGTACGCTAACACTAACCCGTACCCTAACACGTACGCTCACCCTAAACCGTTGTCGTACGCTAACCTGTACCCTAAACCGTCCCCGTCCCCTAACCCTAACCCTAACCCTTACCTGAAGCCTTACCCTCACCCGTCCCCTAATCCTAACCCATACGCTAACACTAACCCGTACCCTAACACGTACGCTCACCCTAAACCGTTGTCGTACCCTAACCTGTACCCTAAACCGTCGCCGTCCCCGTCCCCGTCCCCTAACCCTAACCCTAACCCTAACCCTTACCCGAAGCCTTACCCTCACCCGTCCCCTAATCCTAACCCGTACACTAACACTAACCCGTACCCTAACACGTACGCTCACCCTTAACCGTTGTCGTACCCTAACTTGTACCCTAAACCGTCCCCGTCCCCTAACCCTAACCCTAAACCTAACCCTAACCCTAACCCTAACCCTTACCCGAAGCCTTAACCTCACCCGTCCCCTAATCCTAACCCGTATGCTAACACTAACCGGTACCCTAACACGTATGCTCACCCTAAACCGTTGTCGTACCCTATCCTGTACCCTAAACCGTCCCCGTCCCCTAACCCTAACCCTAACCCTAACCCTAACCCTTACCCGAAGCCTTACCCTCACCCGTCCCCTAATCCTAACCCGTACGCTAACACTAACCCGTACCCTAACACGTACTCTCACCCTAAACCGTTGTCGTACACTAACCTGTACCCTAAACCGTCCCCGTCCCCGTCCCCGTCCTCTAACACTAACCCTAACCCTAACCCTTACCCGAAGCCTTACCCTCACCCGTCCCCTAATCCTAACCCGTACGCTAACACTAACCCGTACCCTAACACGAACGCTCACCCTAAACCGTTGTTGTACCCTAACCTGTACCCTAAACCGTCCCCGTCCCCTAACCCTAACCCTAACCCTAACCCTAACCCTAACCCTAAACCTTACCCGAAGCCTTACCCTCACCTGTCCCGTAATCCTAACCCGTACGCTAACACTAACCCCTACCCTAACACGTACGCTCACCCTAAACCGTTGTCGTAACCTAACCTGTATCCTAAACCGTCCCCGTCCCCTAACCCTAACCCTAACCCTAACCCTAACCCTTACCCGAAGCCTTACCCTCACCTATCCCCTGATCCTAACCCGTACGCTGCCACTAACCCGTACCCTAACACGTACGCTCACCCTAAACCGTTGTCGTACCCTAACCTGTACCCTAAACAGTCCCCGTCCCCTAAACCTAACCCTAACCCTAACCCTAACCCTAACCCTTACCCGAAGCCTTACCCTCACCCTTCCCCTAATCCTAACCTGTGCGCTAACACTAACCCATAATCTAACACGTACGCTCACCCTAAACCGTTGTCGTACCCTAACCTGTACCCAAAACCGTCCCCGTCCCATAAACCTAACCCTAACCCTAACCCTAACCCTAACCCTTACCCGAAGCCTTACCCTCAACCGTCCCCTAATCCTAACCCGTACGCTAACACTAACCCGTACCCTAAAACGTACGCTCACCCTAAACCGTTGTCGTACCCTATCCTGTACCCTAAACCGTCCCCGTCCCCGTCTCCTAACCCTAACCCTAACCCTAACCCTAACCCTTACCCGAAGTCTTACACTCACCCGTCCCCTAAACCTAACCCGTACGCTAACACTAACCAGTACCCTAACACGTATGCTCACCCTAAACCGTTGTCGTACCCTAACCTGTACCCTAAACCGTCCCCGTCCCCTAACCCTAACCCTAACCCTAACCCTAACCCTAACCCTCACCCGAAGCCTTACCCTCACCTGTCCCCTAATCCTAACCCGTACGCTAACAATAACCCGTACCCTAACACGTACGCTCACCCTAAACCGTTGTCGTACCCTAACCTGTACCCTAAACCGTCCCCGTCCCCTAACACTAACCCTAACCCTAACCCTAACCCTAACCCTTACCCGAAGCCTTACCCTCTCCCGTCCCCTAATCCTAACCCGTACGCTAACACTAACCCGTACCCTAACACGTACGCTCACCCTAAACCGTTGTTGTACCCTAACCTGTACCCTAAACCGTCCCCGTCCGCTAACCCTAACCCTAACCCTAACCCTAACCCTTACCCGAAGCCTTACCCTCACCCATCCCCTAATCCTAACCCCTAGGCTAACACTAACCCGTACCCTAACACGTACGCTCACCCAAAACAGTTGTCGTACCCTAACCTGTACCCTAAACCATCCCCATCCCCTAACCCTAACCCTAACCCTAACCCTAACCCTAACCCTTACCCGAAGCCTTACCCTCACCCGTCCCCTAATCCTAACCCGTACGCTAACACTAACCCGTACCCTAACACGTACGCTCACCCTAAACAGTTTTCATACACTAAACTGTACCCTAAAACGTCCCCGTCCCCTAACCCTTACCCTAACCCTAACCCTAACCCTAACCCTTACCCGAAGCCTTACCCTCACCCGTCCCCTAATCCTAACCCGTACGCTAACACTAACCCGTACCCTAACACGTACGCTCACCCTAAACCGTTGTCGTACCCTAACCTGTACCCTAAACCGTCCCCGTCCCCTAACCCTAACCCTAACCCTAACCCTAAACCTTTCCCTCACCCGTCGCCTAATCCTAAGCCGTACGCTAACACTAACCCATACCCTAACACGTACACTCACCATAAACCGTTGTCGTGCCCTAACCTGTACCCTAAACAGTCCTCGTCCCCTAATACTAACCCTAAACCTAACCCTAACCCTTACCCGAAGCCTTACCCTCACCCATCCCCTAATCCTAACCCGTACGCTAACACTAACCCGTACCCTAACACTTACACTCACCCTAAACCGTTGTCGTACCCTAACCTGTACCCTAAACCTTCCCCGTACCCTAACCCTAACCCTAACCCTAAACCTAAACCTAACCCTTACCCGAAGCCTTACCCTCACCCGCCCCCTAATCCTAACCCGTACGCTAACACTAACCCGTACCCTAACACGTATGCTCACCCTAAACCGTTGTCGTACCCTAACCTGTACCCTAAACCGTCCCTGTCCCCTAACCCTAACCCTAACCCTAACCCAAAACCTTACCCGAAGCCTTACCCTCACCCGTCACCTATTCCTAAACCGTACGCTAACACTAACCCGTACCCTAACACGTACGATCACTCTAAACCGTTGTCGTACCCTCACCTGTACCCTAAACCGTCCCCGTCCCCTAACCCTAACCCTAACCCTAACCCTAACCCTAACCCTTACCCGAAGCCTTACCCTCACCCGTCCCCTAATCCTAACCCGTACGCTAACACTAACCCGTACCCTAACACGTACGCTCACCCTAAACCGTTGTCGTACCCTAACCTGTACCCTAAACCGTCCCTGTCCCCTAACCCTAACCCTAACCCTAACCCTAACCCTTACCCGAAGCCTTACCCTCACACGTCCCCTAATCCTAACCCGTACGCTAACACTAACCCGTACCGTAACACGTACGCTCACCCTAAACCGTTGTCGTACCCTAACCTTTACCCTAAACCGTCCCCATCCCCTAACCCTAACCCTAACCCTAACCCTAAACCTACCCGTACCCGAAGCCTTACCCTCACCCGTCCCCTAATCCTAACCCTTACGCTAACACTAACCCGTACCCTAAAACGTACGCTCACCCTAAACCTTTGTCGTACCCTAACCTGTACCCTATACCGTCCCCGTCCCCTAACCCTAACCCTAACCCTAACCCTAACCCTAACCCTTACCCGAAGCCTTACCCTCGCCCGTCGCCTACTCCTAACCCGTACGCTAACACTAACCCATACCCTAACACGTACGCTCAACCTAAACCGTTGTCGTACCCTAACCTGTACCCTAAACCGTCCCCGTCCCCTAACCCTAACCCTAACCCTAACCCTAACCCTAACCCTAACCCTTACAAAAAGCCTTACCCTCAACCGTTCCCTAATCCTAACCCATACGCTAACACTAAACCGTACCCTAACACGTACGCTCACCCTAAACCGTTGTTGTACCCTAACCTGTACCCTAAACCGTCCCCGTCCGCTAACCCTAACCCTAACCCTAACCCTAACCCTTACCCGAAGCCTTACCCTCACCCGTCCCCTAATCCTAACCCGTACGCTAACACTAACCTATACCCTAACACGTACGCTCACCCTAAACCGTTCTCGTACACTAACCTGTACCCTAAACCGTCCCCGTCCCCTAACCCTAACCCTAACACTAACCCTAACCCTAACACTTACCCGAAGCCTTACCCTCACCCGTCCCCTAATCCTAACCCGTACGCTAACACTAACCCGTACCCTAACACGTACGCTCACCCTAAGCCGTTGTCGTACCCTAACCTGTACCCTAAACCGTCCCCGTCCCCTAACCCTAACCCTAACCCTAACCCTAACGCTAATCCATGCCCGAAGCCTTACCCTCACCCGTACCCTAATCCTAACCCGTACGCTAACACTAACCCGTACCCTAACACGTACTCTCACCCTAAACCGTTGTCGTACACTAACCTGTACCCTAAACCGTCCCCGTCCCCGTCCCCGTCCTCTAACACTAACCCTAACCCTAACCCTTACCCGAAGCCTTACCCTCACCCGTCCCCTAATCCTAACCCGTACGCTAACACTAACCCGTACCCTAACACGAACGCTCACCCTAAACCGTTGTTGTACCCTAACCTGTACCCTAAACCGTCCCCGTCCCCTAACCCTAACCCTAACCCTAACGCTAACCCTAACCCTCACCCGAAGCCTTACCCTCAACCGTCCCCTAATCCTAACCCGTACACTAACACTAACCCGTACCCTAACACTTACGCTCACCCTAAACTGTTGTCGTACCCTAACCTTTACCCTAAACCGTCCCCGGCCCCTAACCCTAACCCTAACCCTAACCCTAACCCTAACCCTTACCCGAAGCCTTACCCTCACCCATCCCCTAATCCTAACCCGTACACTAACACTAACCCGTACCCTAACACGTACGCTCACCCTAAACCATTGTCGTACCCTAACCTTTACCCTAAACCGTCCCCGTCCCCTAACCATAACCCTAACCGTAACCCTAACCCTAACCCATACCCGAAGCCTTACCCTCACCCGTCCCATAATCCTAACCAGTACGCTAACACTAACCCGTACCCTAACACGTACGCTCACCCTAAACCGTTGTCGTACCCTAACCTGTACCCTAAACCGTCCCCGTTCCCGTCCCCGTCGCCTAACCCTAGCCCTAACCCTAACCCTTACCCGAAGCCTTACCCTCACCCGTCCCCTAATCCTAACCCGTACGCTAACACTAACCCATACCCTAACACGTACACTCACCGTAAACTGTTGTCGTACCCTAACCTGTACCCTAAACCGTCCCCGTCCCCTAACCCTAACCCTAACCCTAACCCTTACCCGAAGCCTTACCCTCACCCGTCCCCTAATCCTAACCCGTATGCTAACACTAACCCGTACCCTAACACGTACGATCACCCTAAACCGTTGTCGTACCCTAACCTGTACCCTAAACCGTCCCCGTCCCCTAACCCTAACCCTAACCCTAACCCTAACCCTTACCCGAAGCCTTACCCTCACCCGTCCCCTAATCCTAACCCGTACGCTAACACTAACCCGTACCCTAACACGTACGCTCACCCTAAACCGTTGTCGTACCCTAACCTGTACCCTAAACCGTCCCGGTCCCCGTACCCTAACCCTAACCCTAACCCTAACCCTAACCCTTACCCGAAGCCTTACCCTCACCCGTCCCCTAATCCTAACCCGTACGCTAACACTAACCCGTACCCTAACACATACGCTCACCCTAAACCGTTGTCGTACCCTAACCTGTACCCTAAATCGTCCCCGTCCCCTAACCCTAACCCTAACCCTAACCCTAACCCTAACCCTTACCCGAAGCCTTACCCTCACCCGTCCCCTAATCCTAACCCGTACGCTAACACTAACCCGTACCCTAACACGTATGCTCACCCTAAACCGTTCTCGTACCCTAACGTGTACCCTAAACCATTCCCGTCCCCTAACCGTAACCCTAACCCTAACCCTAAACCTTACCCGAAGCCTTACCCTCACCCGTCCCCTAATCCTAACGCGTACGCTAACACTAAACCGTACCCTAACACGTACGCTCACCCTAAACCGTTGTCGTACCCTAACCTGTACCCTAAACCGTCCCCGTCCCCTAACCCTAACCCTAACCCTAACCCTTACCCGAAGCCTTACCCTCACCCGTCCCCTAATCCTAACCCGTACGCTAACACTAACCCATACCCTAACACGTACGCTCACCCTAAACCGTTGTCGTACAGTAACCAATACCCTAAACCGTCCCCGTCTCCGTCCCCGTCCCCGTCCCCTAACCCTAACCCTAACCCTTACCCGAAGCCTTACCCTCACCTGTCCCCTAATCCTAACCCGTACGCTAACACTAACCCGTACCCTAACACGTACGCTCACCCTAAACCGTTGTCGTACACTAACCTGTGCCCTAAACCGTCGCCATCCCCTAACCCTAACCCTAACCCTAACCCTAACCCTAACCCTAACCCTAACCCTAACCCTTACCCGAAGCCTTACCCTCACCCGTCCCCTAATCCTAACCTGTACGCTAACACTAACCCATAACCTAACACGTACGCTCACCCTAAACCGTTGTCGTACACTAACCTGTACCCTAAACCGTCCCCGTCCCCGTCCCCGTCCCCTAACACTAACCCTAACCCTAACCCTTACCCGAAGCCTTACCCTCACCCGTCCCCTAATCCTAACCCGTACGCTAACATTAACCCGTACCCTAACACGTACGCTTACCCTAAACCGTTGTCGTACCCTAACCTGTACCATAAACCGTCCCCGTCCCCTAACCCTAACCCTAACACTAACCCTAACCCTAACCCTTACCCGAAGCCTTACCCTCACCCGTCCCCTAATCCTAACCCGTACGCTAACACTAACCCGTACCTTAACACGTACGCTCACACTAAACCGTTGTCGTACCCTAACCTGTACCCTAAACCGTCCCCGTCCGCTAACCCTAACCCTAACCCTAACCCTTACCCGAAGCCTTACCCTCACCCATCCCCTAATCCTAACCCGTACGCTAACACTAACCCGTACCCTAACACTTACACTCACCCTAAACCGTTGTCGTACTCTAACCTGTACCCTAAACCTTCCCCGTCCCCTAACCCTAACCCTAACCCTAAACCTAAACCTAACCCTTACCCGAAGCCTTACCCTCACCCGTCCCCTAATCCTAACCCGTACGCTAACACTAACCCGTACCCTAACACGTATGCTCACCCTAAACCGTTGTCGTACCCTAACCTGTACGCTAAACCGTCCCCGTCCCCTAACCCTAACCCTAACCCTAACCCTAAACCTTACCCGAAGCCTTACCCTCACCCGTCCCCTATTCCTAAACCGTACGCTAACACTAACCCGTACCCTAACACGTACGCTCACTCTAAACCGTTGTCGTACCCTCACCTGTACCCTAAACCGTCCCCGTCCCCTAACCCTAACCCTAACCCTAACCCTAACCCTAATCTTTACCCGAAGCCTTACCCTCACCCGTCCCCTAATCCTAACCCGTACGCTAACACTAACCCGTACCCTAACACGTACGCTCACCCTAAACCGTTGTCGTACCCTAACCTGTAACCTAAACCGTCCCCATCCCCTAACCCTAACCCTAACCCTAACCCTAACCCTAACCCTTACCCGAAGCCTTACCCTCACACGTCCCCTAATCCTAACCAGTACGCTAACACAAACCCGTACCCTAACACGTACGCTCACCCTAATCCATTGTCGTACCCTAACCTGTTCCCTCAACCGTCCCCTTCCCCGTCCCCGTCCCCTAACCCTAACCCTAACCCTAACCCTTACCCGAAGCCTTACCCTCACCCGTCCCCTAATCCTAACCCGTACGCTAACACTAACCCGTACCCTAACACGTACGCTCACCCTAAACCGTTGTCGTACCCTAACCTGTACCCTAAACCGTCCCTGTCCCCTAACCCTAACCCTAACCCTAACCCTAACCCTTACCCGAAGCCTTACCCTCACACGTCCCCTAATCCTAACCTGTACGCTAACACTAACCCGTACCGTAACACGTACGCTCACCCTAAACCGTTGTCGTACCCTAACCTTTACCCTAAACCGTCCCCATCCCCTAACACTAACCCTAACCCTAACCCTAGACCTACCCTTACCCGAAGCCTTACCCTCACCCGTCCCCTAATCCTAACCCTTACGCTAACACTAACCCGTACCCTAACACGTACGCTCACCCTAAACCGTTGTCGTACCCTAACCTGTACCCTATACCGTCCCCGTCCCCTAACCCTAACCCTAACCCTAACCCTAACCCTAACCCTTACCCGAAGCCTTACGCTCGCCCGTCCCCTACTCCTAACCCGTACGCTAACACTAACCCATACCCTAACACGTAAACTCATCCTAAACCGTTGTCGTACCCTAACCTGTACCCTAAACCGTCCCCGTCCCCTAACCCTAACCCTAACCCTAACCCTAACCCTAACCCTTACAAAAAGCCTTACCCTCAACCGTTCCCTCATCCTAACCCATACGCTAACACTAAACCGTACCCTAACACGTACGCTCACCCTAAACCGTTGTTGTACCCTAACCTGTACCCTAAATCGTCCCCGTCCCCTAACCCTAACCCTAACCCTAACCCTAACCCTAACCCTTACCCGAAGCCTTACCCTCACCCGTCCCCTAATCCTAACCCGTACGCTAACACTAACCCATACCCTAACACGTACGCTCACCCTAAACCGTTGTCGTACAGTAACCAATACCCTAAACCGTCCCCGTCTCCGTCCCCGTCCCCTAACCCTAACCCTAACCCTAACCCTTACCCGAAGCCTTACCCTCACCCGTCCCCTAATCCTAACCCGTACGCTAACACTAACCCGTACCCTAACACGTACGCTCACCCTAAACCGTTGTCGTACACTAACCTGTGCCCTAAACCGTCGCCGTCCCCTAACCCTAACCCTAACCCTAACCCTAACCCTAACCCTTACCCGAAGCCTTACCCTCTACCGTCCCCTAATCCTAACCCGTACGCTAACACTAACCCGTACCCTAACACGTACGCTCACCCTAAACCGTTGTCGTACACTAACCTGTACCCTAAACCGTCCCCTAACCCTAACCCTAACCCTAAACCTAACCCTAACCCTAACCCTTACCCGAAGCCTTACCCTCACCCGTCCCCTAATCCTAACCCGTACGCTAACAATAACTCGTACCCTAACACGTACGCTCACCCTAATCCGTTGTCGTACCCTAACCTGTACCCTAAACCGTCCCCGTCCCCGTCCCCTAACCCTAACCCTAATCCTTACCCTTACCCGAGGCCTTACCCTCAACCGTCCCCTAATCCTAACCCGTACGCTAACACTAACCCGTACCCTAACACGTACGCTCACCCTACACCGTTGTTGTACCCTAACCTGTACCCTAAACCGTCCCCGTCCCCTAACCCTAAACCTAAACCTAACCCTAACCCTAACCCTTACCCGAAGCCTTACCCTCACCCGTCGCCTAATACTAACCCGTACGCTAACACTAACCCGTACCCTAACACGTACGCTCACCCTAAACGGTTGTCGTACCCTAACCTCTACCCTAAACCGTCCCCGTCCCCTAAACCTAACACTAACCCTAACCCTAACCTTACCCGAAGCCTTACCCTCACCCGTCCCCTAATCCTAACCCGTAGGCTAACACTAACCCGTACCCTAACACGTACGCTCACCCTAAACCGTTGTCGTACCCTAACCTGTACCCTAAACCGTCCCCGTCCCCGTCCCCTAACCCTAACCCTAACCCTAACCCTTACCCGAAGCCTTACCCTCACCCGTCCCCTAATCCTAACCCGTACGCTAACACTAACCCGTACCCTAACACGTACGCTCACCCTAAACCGTTGTCGTACCCTAACCTGTACCCTAAACCGTCCCCGTCCCCTAACGCTAACCCTAACCCTAACCCTAACCCTAACCCTTACCCGAAACCTTACCCTCACCCGTCCCCTAATCCTAACCCGTACGCTAACACTAACCCGTACCCTAACACGTACGCTCACCCTAAACCGTTGTCGTACCCTAACCTGTACCCTAAACGGTCCCCGTCCCCTAACCCTAACCCTAACCCTAACCCTAACCCTTACCCGAAGCCTTACCCTCACCCGTCCACTTATCCTAACCCCTACGCTAACACTAAACCGTACACTAACACGTACGCTCACCCTAAACCGTTGTCGTACCCTAACCTGTACCCTAAACCGTCCCCGTCCCCTAACCCTAACCCTAACCCTAACCCTAACCCTAACCCTTACCCGAAGCCTTACTCTCACCCTTCCCATAATCCTAACCCATACGCTGACACTAACCCGTACCCTAACACGTACGCTCACCCTAAACCGTTGTCGTACCCTAACCTGTACCCTAAACCTTCCCCGTCCCCTAACCCTAACCCTAACCCTTACCCGAAGCCTTACCCTCACCCGTCCCCTATTCCTAACCCGTACGCTAACACTAACCCGTACCCTAACACGTACGCTCACCCTAAACCGTTGTCGTACCCTAACCTGTACCCTAAACCGTCCCCGTCCCCTAACCCTAACCCTAACCCTAACCCTAACCCTAACCCTTACCCGAAGCCTTACCCTCACCCATCCCCTAATCCTAACCCGTACACTAACACTAACCCGTACCCTAACACGTACGCTCACCCTAAACCATTGTCGTACCCTAACCTTTACCCTAAACCGTCCCCGTCCCCTAACCATAACCCTAACCGTAACCCTAACCCTAACCCATACCCGAAGCCTTACCCTCACCCGTCCCATAATCCTAACCAGTACGCTAACACTAACCCGTACCCTAACACGTACACTCACCGTAAACAGTTGTCGTACCCTAACCTGTACCCTAAACCGTCCCCGTCCCCTAACCCTAACCCTAACCCTAACCCTTACCCGAAGCCTTACCCTCACCCGTCCCCTAATCCTAACCCGTATGCTAACACTAACCCGTACCCTAACACGTACGATCACCCTAAACCGTTGTCGTACCCTAACCTGTACCCTAAACATTCCCCGTCCCCTAACCCTAACCCTAACCCTAACCCTAACCCTTACCCGAAGCCTTACCCTCACCCGTCCCCTAATCCTAACCCGTACGCTAACACTAACCCGTACCCTAACACGTACGCTCACCCTAAACCGTTGTCGTACCCTAACCTGTACCCTAAACCGTCCCGGTCCCCGTCCCCTAACCCTAACCCTAACCCTAACCCTAACCCTTACCCGAAGCCTTACCCTCACCCGTCCCCTATTCCTAAACCGTACGCTAACACTAACCCGTACCCTAACACATACGCTCACCCTAAACCGTTGTCGTACCCTAACCTGTACCCTAAATCGTCCCCGTCCCCTAACCCTAACCCTAACCCTAACCCTAACCCTAACCCTTACCCGAAGCCTTACCCTCACCCGTCCCCTAATCCTAACCCGTACGCTAACACTAACCCGTACCCTAACACGTATGCTCACCCTAAACCGTTCTCGTACCCTAACGTGTACCCTAAACCATTCCCGTCCCCTAACCGTAACCCTAACCCTAACCCTAAACCTTACCCGAAGCCTTACCCTCACCCGTCCCCTAATCCTAACGCGTACGCTAACACTAAACCGTACCCTAACACGTACGCTCACTCTAAACCGTTGTCGTGCCCTAACCTGTACCCTAAACCGTCCCCGTCCCCGTCCCCGTCCCCTAACCCTAACCCTAACCCTTACCCGAAGCCTTACCCTCACCCGTCCCCTAATCCTAACCCGTACACTAACACTAACCCGTACCCTAACACGTACGCTCACCCTTAACCGTTGTCGTACCCTAACTTGTACCCTAAACCGTCCCCGTCCCCTAACCCTAATCCTAAACCTAACCCTAAGCCTAACCCTAACCCTTACCCGAAACCTTACCCTCACCCGTCCCCTAATCCTAACCCGTATGCTAACACTAACCGGTACCCTAACACGTATGCTCACCCTAAACCGTTGTCGTACCCTATCCTGTACCCTAAACCATCCCCGTCCCCTAACCCTAACCCTAACCCTAACCCTAACCCTTACCCGAAGCCTTACACTCACCCGTCCCCTAATCCTAACCCGTACGCTAACACTAACCCGTACCCTAACACGTACTCTCACCCTAAACCGTTGTAGTACACTAACCTGTACCCTAAACCGTCCCCGTCCCCGTCCCCGTCCTCTAACGCTAACCCTAACCCTAACCCTTACCCGAAGCCTTACCCTCACCCGTCCCCTAATCCTAACCCGTACGCTAACACTAACCCGTACCCTAACACGAACGCTCACCCTAAACCGTTGTTGTACCCTAACCTGTACCCTAAACCGTCCCCGTCCCCTAACCCTAACCCTAACCCTAACGCTAACCCTAACCCTTACCCGAAGCCTTACCCTCAACCGTCCCCTAATCCTAACCCGTACACTAACACTAACCCGTACCCTAACACTTACGCTCACCCTAAACCGTTGTCGTACCCTAACCTTTACCCTAAACCGTCCCCGGCCCCTAACCCTAACCCTAACCCTAACCATAACCCTAACCCTTACCCGAAGCCTTACCCTCACCCATCCCCTAATCCTAACCCGTACACTAACACTAACCCGTACCCTAACACGTACGCTCACCCTAAACCATTGTCGTACCCTAACCTTTACCCTAAAACGTCCCCGTCCCCTAACCATAACACTAACCGTAACCCTAACCCTAACCCTTACCCGAAGCCTTACCCTCACCCGTCCCATAATCCTAACCAGTACGCTAACACTAACCCGTACCCTAACACGTACGCTCACCCTAAACCGTTGTCGTACACTAACCTGTACCCTAAACCGTCCCCGTCCCCGTCCCCGTCCTCTAGCCCTAACCCTAACCCTAACCCTTACCCGAAGCCTTACACACACCCGTCCCCGAATCCTAACCCGTACGCTAACACTAACCCGTACCCTAACACGCACGCTCACCCTAAACCGTTGTCGTACCCTAACCTGTACCCTAAACCGTCCCCGTCCCCTAACCCTAACCCTAACCCTTTACCGAAGCCTTACCCTCACATGTCCCCTAATCCTAACCCGTACGCTAACACTAACCCCTACCCTAACACGTACGCTCACCCTAAACCATTGTCGTACACTATCCTGTACCCTAAACCGTCCCCGTCCCCGTACCCTAACCCTAACCCTAACCCTAACCCTAACCCTTACCCGAAGCCTTACCCTCACCCGTCCCCTAATCCTAACCCGTACGCTAACACTAACCCGTACCCTAACACGTACGCTCACCCAAAACCGTTGTCGTACCGTAACCTGTACCCTAAACCGTCCCCGTCCCCGTCCCCTAACCCTAAACCTAACCCTAACCCTAACCCTAACCCTAACCCTTACCCGAAGCCTTACCCTCACCCGTCCCCTAATCCTAACCCGTACGCTAACACTAACCCGTACCCTAACACGTACGCTCACTCTAAACCGTTGTCGTGCGCTAACCTGTACCCTAAACCGTCCCCGTCCCCTAAACCTAACCCTAACCCTAACCCTAACCCTAACCCTTACCCGAAGCCTTACCCTCACCCGTCCCCTAATCCTAACCCGTAGGCTAACACTAACCCTTACCCTAACACGTACGCTCACCCTAAACCGTTGTCGTACCCTAACCTGTACCCTAAACCGCCCCGTCCCTACCCTAACCCTAACCCTAACACTAACCCTTACCCGAAGCCTTACCCTCACCCGTCCCCTAATCCTAACCCGTACGCTAACACTAACCCGTACCCTAACACGTACGCTCACCCTAAACCGTTGTCGTACCCTAACCTGTACCCTTAACCGTCCCTGTCCCCGTCCCCGTCCCCGTCCCCTAACCCTAAACCTAACCCTTACCCGAAGACTTACCCTCACCAGTCCCCTAATCCTTACCCGTACGCTAACACTAACCCATACCCTAACACGTACGCTCACCCTAAACCGTTGTCGTAACCTAACCTGTACCCTAAACCGTCCCCGTCCCCTAACCCTAACCCTAAACCTAACCCTAACCCTTACCCGAAGCCTTACCCTCACCCGTCCCCTAATCCTAACCCGTACGCTAACACTAACCCATACCCTAACACGTACGCTCACCCTAAACCGTTGTCGTACCCTAACCTGTACCCTAAACCGTCCCCGTCCCCTAACCCTAACCCTAACCCTAACCCTAACCCTAACCCTTACCCGAAGCCTTACCCTAACCCATCCCCTAATCCTAACCCGTAGGCTAACACTAACCCGTACCCTAACACGTACGCTCACCCTAAACCGTTGTCGTACCCTAACCTGTACCCTAAACCGTCCCCATCCCCTAACCCAAACCCTAACCCTAACCCTAGCCCTAACCCTAACCCTAACCCTTACCCGAAGTCTTACCCTCACCCGTCCCCTAATCTTAAACCGTACGCTAACCCTAACCCGTACCCTAACACGTACACTCACCCTAAACCGTTGTTGTACCCTAACCTGTACCCTAAACCGTCCCCGTCCCCTAACCCTACCCTAACCCTAAACCTAAACCTAACCCTTACCCGAAGCCTTACCCTCACCCGTCCCCTAATCCTAACCCGTACGCTAACACTAACGCGTACCCTAACACGTATGCTCACCCTAAACCGTTGTCGTACCCTAACATGTACCCTAAAACGTCCCCGTCCCCTAACCCTAACCCTAACCCTAACCCTAACCCTTACCCGAAGCCTTACCCTCACCCGTCCCCTAATCCTAACCCGTACGCTAACACTAACCCGTACCCTAACACGTACGCTCACCCTAAACCGTTGTCGTACACTAACCTGTACCCTAAACCGTCCCCGTCCCCGTCCCCGTCCTCTGACCCTAACCCTAACCCTAACCCTTACCCGAAGCCTTACCCTCACCCGTCACCTAATCCTAACCCGTACGCTAACACTAACCCGTACCCTAACACGTACACTCACCCTAAACCGTTGTCGTACCCTAACCTGTACCCTAAACCGTCCCCGTCCCCTAACCCTAACCCTAACCCTAACCCTAACCCTAACCCTTACCCGAAGCCTTACCCTCACCCGCTCCCTAATCCTAACCCGTACGCTAACACTAACCCGTACCCTAACACGTACGCTCACCCTAAACCGTTGTCGTACCCTATCCTGTACCCTAAACCGTCCCCGTCCCCGTCCCCTAACCCTAACCCTAACCCTAACCCTAACCCTTACCCGAAGCCTTACCCTCACCCGTCCCCTAATCCTAACCCGTACGCTAACACTAACCCGTACCCTAACACGTACGCTCACCCTAAACCGTTGTCGTACCCTAACCTGTACACTAAACCATCCCCGTTCCCCTAACCCTAACCCTAACCCTAACCCTAACCCTTACCCGAAGCCTTACCCTCACCCATCCCCTAATCCTAACCCGTAGGCTAACACTAACCCGTACCCTAACACGTACGCTCACCCTAAACCGTTGTCGTACCCTAACCTGTACCCTAAACCGTCCCCATCCTCTAACCCTAACCCTAACCCTAACCCTAACCCTTACCCGAAGCCTTACCCTCACCCTTCCCCTAATCCTAAACCGTACGCTAACACTAACCCGTACCCTAACACGTACGCTCACTCTAAACCGTTGTCGTGCCCTAACCTGTACCCTAAACCGTCCCCGTCCCCTAACCCTAACCCTAACCCTAACCCTAAACCTAACCCTAACCCTTAACCGAAGCCTTACGCTCAACCGTCCCCTAATCCTAACCCGTACGCTAACACTAACCCGTATCCTAACACGTACGCTCACCCTAAACCGTTGTCGTACCCTAACCTGTACCCTAAACCGTCCCCGTCCCCTAACCCTAACCCTAACCCTAACCCTAACCCTAACCCTTACCCGAAGCCTTACACTCACCCGTCCCCTAATCCTAACCCGAACGCTAACACTAACCCATACCCTAACACGTACGCTCACCCTAAAGCGTTGTCGTACCCTAACCTGTACCCTAAACCGTCCCCGTCCCCGTCCCCTAACCCTAACCCTAACAGTAACCCTAACCCTTACCCGAAGCCTTACCCTCACCCGTCCCCTAATCCTAACCCGTACGCTAACACTAACCCGTACCCTAACACGTACACTCACCCTAAACCGTTGTTGTACCCTAACCTGTACCCTAAACCGTCCCCGTCCCCTAACCCTAACCCTAACCCTAACCCTAACCCTTACCCGAAGCCTTACCCTCACACATCCCCTAATCCTAACCCGTAGGCTAACACTAACCCGTACCCTAACACGTACGCTCACCCTAAACCGTTGTCGTACACTAACATGTACCCTAATCCGTCCCCGTCCCCTAACCCTAACCCTAACCCTAACCCTAACCCTAACCCTAACCCTTACCCGAAGTCTTACCCTCACCCGTCCCCTAATCCTAACCCGTACGCTAACACTAACCCGTACCCTAACACGTACGCTCACTCTAAACCGTTGTCGTGCCCTAACCTGTACCCTAAACCGTCCCCGTCCCCTAAACCTAACCCTAACCCTAACCCTAACCCTTACCCGAAGCCTTACCCTCACCCGTCCCCTAATCCTAACCCGTAGGCTAACACTAACCCGTACCCTAACACGTACGCTCACCCTAAACCGTTGTCGAACCCTAACCTGTACCCTAAACCGTCCCCGTCCCCTAACCCTAACCCTAAACCTAACCCTAACCCTAACCCTAAACCTTACCCGAAGCCTTACCCTCACCCGTCCCGTAATCCTAACCCGTACGCTAACACTAACCCCTACCCTAACACGTACGCTCACCCTAAACCGTTGTCGTAACCTAACATGTATCCTAAACCGTCCCCGTCCCCTAACCCTAACCCTAACCCTAACCGTAACCCTAACCCTTACCCGAAGCCTTACCCTCACCTGTCCCCTGATCCTTACCCGTACGCTAACACTAACCCGTACCCTAACACGTACGCTCACCCTAAACCGTTGTCGTACCCTAACCTGTACCCTAAATAGTCCCCGTCCCCTAACCCTATCCCTAACCCTAACCCTAACCCTAACCCTTACCCGAAGCCTTACCCTCACCCGTCCCCTAATCCTAACCTGTGCGCTAACACTAAACCATAACCTAACACGTACGCTCACCCTAAACCGTTGTCGTACCCTAACCTGTACCCAAAACCGTCCCCGTCCCCTAAACCTAACCCTAACCCTAACCCTAACCCTAACCCTTACCCGAAGCCTTACCCTCAACCGTCCCCTAATCCTAACCCGTACGCTAACACTAACCCGTACCCTAACACGTACGCTCACCCTAAACCGTTGTCGTACCCTATCCTGTACCCTAAACCGTCCGCGTCCCCGTCTCCTAACCCTAACCCTAACCCTATCCCTAACCCTTACCCGAAGCCTTCCCTCACCCGTCCCCTAAACCTAACCCGTACGCTAACACTAACCCGTACCCTAACACGTACGCTCAACCTAAACAGTTGTCGCACCCTAACCTATACCCTAAACCTTCCCCGTCCCCTAACACTAACCCTAACCCTAACCCTAACCCTAACCCTTACCCGAAGCCTTACCCTCACCCGTCCCCTAATCCTAACCCGTACGCTGACACTAACCCGTACGCTAACACGTACGCTCACCCTAAACCATTGTCGTACACTAACCTGTACCCTAAACCGTCCCCGTCACCGTCCCCGTCCCCTAACCCTAACCCTAACCCTAACCCTTACGCGAAGCCTTACCCTCACCCGTCCCCTAATCCTAACCCGTACGCTAACACTAACCCGTACCCTAACACGTACGCTCACCCTAAACCGTTGTCGTACCCTAACCTGTACCCTAAAACGTCCCCGTCCCCGTCCCCTAACCCTAACCCTAACCCTAACCCTAACCCTTCCCCGAAGCATTATCCTCACCCGTCCACTAATCCTAAACCGTACGCTAACCCGAACCCGTACCCTAACACGTACGCGCACCCGAAACCTTTCTCGTACGCTTACCTGTACCCTAAACAGTCCCCGTCCCCGTCCCCTAACCCTAACACTAACCCTAAACCTTACCCGAAGCCTTACCCTCAACCGTCGCCTAATCCTAACCTGTACGCTAACACTAACCCGTACCCTAACACGTACGCACACCCTAAACCTTTGTCGTACCCTAACCTGTACCCTAAACCGTCCCCGTCCCCTAAATCTAACCCTAACCCTAACCCTAACCCTAACCCTTACCCGAAGCCTTACCCTCACCCGTCCCCTAATCCTAACCCGTACGCTAACACTAACCCGTACCCTAACACATACGCTCACCCTAAACTGTTGTTGTACACTAACCTGTACCCTAAACCGTCCCCGTCCCCTAACCCTAAACCTAACCCTAACCCTAACCCTAACCCTTACCCGAAGCCTTACAGTCACACGTCCCCTAATCCTAAACCGTACGCTAACACTAACCCGTACCCTAACACGTACGCTCACCCTAAACCGTTGTCGTACCCTAACCTGTACCCTAAACCGTCCCCGTCCCCTAACCCTAACCCTAAACCTAACCCTTACCCGAAGCCTTACCCTCACCCGTCCCCTAATCCTAATCCGTAGGCTAACACTAACCCGTACCCTAACACGTATGCTCACCCTAAACCGTTGTCGTACCCTAACTGGTACCCTAAACCGTCCCCGTCCCCTAACCCTAACCCTAACCTTAACCCTAACCCTAACCCTTACCCGAAGCCTTACCCTCACCCGTCCCCTAATCCTAACCCGTACGCTGACACTAACCCGTACCCTAACACGTACGCTCACCCTAAACCGTTGTCGTACCCTAACCTGTATCCTAAACCGTCCCCGTCCCTTAACCCTAACCCTAACCCTAACCCTAACCCTTACGCGAAGCCTTACCCTCACCCGTCCCCTAATCCTAACCCGTACGCTAACACTAACCCGTACCCTAACACGTACGCTCACCCTGAACCATTGTCGTACCCTAACCTGTACCCTAAACCGTCCCCGTCCCCTAACCCTAACCCTAACCCTAACCCTAACCCTAATCCTTACCCGAAGCCTTACACTCACCCGTCCTCTAATCCTAACCCGTACGCTAACACTAAACCGTACCCTAACACGTACGCTCACCCTAAACCGTTGTCGCACCCTAACCTGTACCCTAAACCGTCCCCGTCCCCTAACCCTAACCCTAACACTAACCGTAACCCTTACCCGAAGCCTTACCCTCACCCGTCACCTAATCCTAACCCGTACGCTAATACTAACCCGTACCCTAACACGTACGCTCACCCTAAACCGTTGTCGTACCCTAACCTGTACCCTAAACCGTCCCCGTCCCCGTCCCCTAACCCTAACCCTAACCCTAAACCTAACCCTTACCCGAAGCCTTACCCTCACCCTTCCCCTAATCCTAACCCGTACGCTAACACTAACCCGTACCATAACACGTACGCTCACCCTAAACCGTTGTCATACCCTAACCTGTACCCTAAACCGTCCCCGCCCCGTCCCCTAACCCTAACCCTAACCCTAACCCTAACCCTAACCCTTACCCGAAGCCTTATCCTCACCCGTCCCCTAATCCTAAACCGTACGCTAACCCTAACCTGTACCCTAACACGTACGCTCACCCTAAACCGTTGTCGTACCCTAACCTGTACCCTAAACCATCCCCGTCCCCGTCCCCTAACCCTAATCCTAACCCTAACCCTTACCCGAAAACTTACACTCACCCGTCCACTAATCCTAACCCGTACGCTAACACTAACCCGTACCCTAACACGTGCGCTAACCCAAAACCGTTGTTGTACCCTAACCTGTACCCTAAACCGTCCCCGTCCCCGTCCCCTAACCCTAACCCTAACCCTAACCCTTACCCGAAGCCTTACACTCACACGTCCCCTAATCCTAACCCGTACGCTAACACTAACCCGTACCCTAACACGTACGCTCACCCTAAACCGTTGTCGTACCGTAACCTGTACCCTAAACCGTCCCCGTCCCCTAACCCTAACCCTAACCCTAACCCTAACCCTAACCCTTACCCGAAGCCTTACCCGCACCCGTCCCTTAATCCTAACCTGTACGCTAACACTAACCCGTACCCTAACACGTATGCTCACCCTAAACCGTTGTCGTACCCTAACCTGTACCCTAAACCGTCCCCGACCCCTAACCCTAACCCTAACCCTAACCCTTACCCGAAGCCTTACCCTCACCCGTCCTCTAATCCTAACCCGTACGCTAACACTAACCCGTACCCTAACACGTACGCTCACCCTAAACCGTTGCCTTACCCTAACCTGTACCCTAAACCGTCCCCGTCCCCTAACCCTAACCCTAACCCTAACCGTAACCCTTACCCGAAGCCTTAACCTCACCCGTCACCTAATCCTAACCCGTACGCTAACACTAACCCGTAACCTAACACGTACGCTCACCCTAAACCGTTGTCGTACCCTAACCTGTACCCTAAACCGTCCCCGTCCCCGTCCCCTAACCCTAACACTAACCCTAAACCTAACCCTTACCCGAAGCCTTACCCTCACCCGTCCCCTAATCCTAACCCGTACGCTGACACTAACCCGTACGCTAACACGTACGCTCACCCTAAACCATTGTCGTACACTAACCTGTACCCTAAACCGTCCCCGTCACCGTCCCCGTCCCCTAACCCTAACCCTAACCCTAACCCTTACGCGAAGCCTTACCCTCACCCGTCCCCTAATCCTAACCCGTACGCTAACACTAACCCGTACCCTAACACGTACGCTCACCCTAAACCGTTGTCGTACCCTAACCTGTACCCTAAAACGTCCCCGTCCCCGTCCCCTAACCCTAACCCTAACCCTAACCCTAACCCTTCCCCGAAGCATTATCCTCACCCGTCCACTAATCCTAAACCGTACGCTAACCCGAACCCGTACCCTAACACGTACGCGCACCCGAAACCTTTCTCGTACGCTTACCTGTACCCTAAACAGTCCCCGTCCCCGTCCCCTAACCCTAACACTAACCCTAAACCTTACCCGAAGCCTTACCCTCAACCGTCGCCTAATCCTAACCTGTACGCTAACACTAACCCGTACCCTAACACGTACGCACACCCTAAACCTTTGTCGTACCCTAACCTGTACCCTAAACCGTCCCCGTCCCCTAAATCTAACCCTAACCCTAACCCTAACCCTAACCCTTACCCGAAGCCTTACCCTCACCCGTCCCCTAATCCTAACCCGTACGCTAACACTAACCCGTACCCTAACACATACGCTCACCCTAAACTGTTGTTGTACACTAACCTGTACCCTAAACCGTCCCCGTCCCCTAACCCTAAACCTAACCCTAACCCTAACCCTAACCCTTACCCGAAGCCTTACAGTCACACGTCCCCTAATCCTAAACCGTACGCTAACACTAACCCGTACCCTAACACGTACGCTCACCCTAAACCGTTGTCGTACCCTAACCTGTACCCTAAACCGTCCCCGTCCCCTAACCCTAACCCTAAACCTAACCCTTACCCGAAGCCTTACCCTCACCCGTCCCCTAATCCTAATCCGTAGGCTAACACTAACCCGTACCCTAACACGTATGCTCACCCTAAACCGTTGTCGTACCCTAACTGGTACCCTAAACCGTCCCCGTCCCCTAACCCTAACCCTAACCTTAACCCTAACCCTAACCCTTACCCGAAGCCTTACCCTCACCCGTCCCCTAATCCTAACCCGTACGCTGACACTAACCCGTACCCTAACACGTACGCTCACCCTAAACCGTTGTCGTACCCTAACCTGTATCCTAAACCGTCCCCGTCCCTTAACCCTAACCCTAACCCTAACCCTAACCCTTACGCGAAGCCTTACCCTCACCCGTCCCCTAATCCTAACCCGTACGCTAACACTAACCCGTACCCTAACACGTACGCTCACCCTGAACCATTGTCGTACCCTAACCTGTACCCTAAACCGTCCCCGTCCCCTAACCCTAACCCTAACCCTAACCCTAACCCTAATCCTTACCCGAAGCCTTACACTCACCCGTCCTCTAATCCTAACCCGTACGCTAACACTAAACCGTACCCTAACACGTACGCTCACCCTAAACCGTTGTCGCACCCTAACCTGTACCCTAAACCGTCCCCGTCCCCTAACCCTAACCCTAACACTAACCGTAACCCTTACCCGAAGCCTTACCCTCACCCGTCACCTAATCCTAACCCGTACGCTAATACTAACCCGTACCCTAACACGTACGCTCACCCTAAACCGTTGTCGTACCCTAACCTGTACCCTAAACCGTCCCCGTCCCCGTCCCCTAACCCTAACCCTAACCCTAAACCTAACCCTTACCCGAAGCCTTACCCTCACCCTTCCCCTAATCCTAACCCGTACGCTAACACTAACCCGTACCATAACACGTACGCTCACCCTAAACCGTTGTCATACCCTAACCTGTACCCTAAACCGTCCCCGCCCCGTCCCCTAACCCTAACCCTAACCCTAACCCTAACCCTAACCCTTACCCGAAGCCTTATCCTCACCCGTCCCCTAATCCTAAACCGTACGCTAACCCTAACCTGTACCCTAACACGTACGCTCACCCTAAACCGTTGTCGTACCCTAACCTGTACCCTAAACCATCCCCGTCCCCGTCCCCTAACCCTAATCCTAACCCTAACCCTTACCCGAAAACTTACACTCACCCGTCCACTAATCCTAACCCGTACGCTAACACTAACCCGTACCCTAACACGTGCGCTAACCCAAAACCGTTGTCGTACCCTAACCTGTACCCTAAACCGTCCCCGTCCCCGTCCCCTAACCCTAACCCTAACCCTAACCCTTACCCGAAGCCTTACACTCACACGTCCCCTAATCCTAACCCGTACGCTAACACTAACCCGTACCCTAACACGTACGCTCACCCTAAACCGTTGTCGTACCGTAACCTGTACCCTAAACCGTCCCCGTCCCCTAACCCTAACCCTAACCCTAACCCTAACCCTAACCCTTACCCGAAGCCTTACCCGCACCCGTCCCTTAATCCTAACCTGTACGCTAACACTAACCCGTACCCTAACACGTATGCTCACCCTAAACCGTTGTCGTACCCTAACCTGTACCCTAAACCGTCCCCGACCCCTAACCCTAACCCTAACCCTAACCCTTACCCGAAGCCTTACCCTCACCCGTCCTCTAATCCTAACCCGTACGCTAACACTAACCCGTACCCTAACACGTACGCTCACCCTAAACCGTTGCCTTACCCTAACCTGTACCCTAAACCGTCCCCGTCCCCTAACCCTAACCCTAACCCTAACCGTAACCCTTACCCGAAGCCTTAACCTCACCCGTCACCTAATCCTAACCCGTACGCTAACACTAACCCGTAACCTAACACGTACGCTCACCCTAAACCGTTGTCGTACCCTAACCTGTACCCTAAACCGTCCCCGTCCCCGTCCCCTAACCCTAACACTAACCCTAAACCTAACCCTTACCCGAAGCCTTACCCTCACCCGTCCCCTAATCCTACCCATACGCTAACACTAACCCGTACCCTAAAACGTACGCTCACCCTAAAACGTTGTCGTACCCTAACTTGTACCCTAAACCTTCCCCGTCCCCGTCCCCGTCCCCTAACCCTAACCCTAACCCTAACCCTTACCCGAAGCCTTACCCTCACCCGTACCCTAATCCTAACCCGTACGTTAACACTAACCCATACCCTAACACGTACGCTCACCCTAAACCGTTGTCGTACCCTAACCTGTACCCTAAAACGTCCCCGTCCCCTAACCCTAACCCTAACCCTAATCCTAACCCTAACCCTTACCCGAAGCCTTACCCTCACCTGTCCCCTAATGCTAACCCGTACGCTAACACTAACCCGTACCCTAACACGTACGCTCACCCTAAACCTTTGTCGTACCCTAACCTCTACCCTAAACCGTCCCCGTCCCCTAAACCTAACCCTAACCCTAACCCTAACCCTAACCCTGACGCGAAGCCTTACCCTCTCCCGTCCCCTACTCCTACCCCGTACGCTAACACTAACCCGTACCGTAACACGTACGCTCACCCTAAACCGTTGTCGTACCCTAACCTGTACACTAAACCTTCCCCGTTCCCTAACCCTAACCCTAACCCTAACCCTAACCCTAACCCTTACCCGAAGCCTTACGCTCACCCGTCCCCTAATCCTAACCCGTACGCTAACACTAACCCGTACCCTACCCCGTACGCTCACCCTAAACCGATGTCGTACCCTAACCTGTACCCTAAACCGTCCCTGTCCCCTAACCCTAACCCTAACCCTAACCCTAACCCTAACCCTTACCCGAAGCCTTACCCTCACACGTCCCCTAATCCTAACCCGTACGCTAACACTAACCCGTACCCTAACACGTACGCTCACCCTAAACCGTTGTCGTACCCTAACCTGTACCCTAAACCGTCCCCATCCCCTAACCCTAACCCTAACCCTAACCCTAAACCTAACCCGTACCCGAAGCCTTACCCTCACCCGTCCCCTAATCCTAACCCGTACGCTAACACTAACCCGTACCCTAACACGTACGCTCACCCTAAACCGTTGTCGTACCCTAACCTATACCCTAAACCGTCCCCGTCCTCTAACCCTAACCCTAACCCTAACCCTAACCCTAACCCTTACCCGAAGCCTTACACTCACCCATCCCCTAATCCTAACCCGTACGCTAACACTAACCCGTACCCTAACACGTACGCTCACCCTAAACCGTTGTCGTACCCTAACCTGTACCCTAAACCGTCCCCGTCCCCTAACCCTAACCCTAACCCTAACCCTAACCCTAACCCTTACCCGAAGCCTTACCCTCTCCCGTTCCCTACTCCTAACACGTACGCTAACACTAACCCGTACCCTAACACGTACGCTCACCCTAAACCGTTGTCGTACCCTAACCTGTACACTAAACCGTCCCCGTTCCCTAACCCTAACCCTAACCCTAACCCTAACCCTAAACCTTACCCGAAGCCTTACCCTCACCCGTCCCCAATCCTAACCCGTACGCTAACAATAACCCGTACCCTAACATGTACGCTCACCCTAAACCATAAACGTACCCTAACCTGTACCCTAAACCGTCCCCGTCCCCTAACCCTAACCCTAACCCTAACCCTAACCCTAACCCTTACCTGAAGCCTTACCCTCACCTGTCCCCTAATCCTAACCCGTACGCTAACACTAACCCGTACCCTAACACGTACGCTCACCCTAAACCGTTGTCGTACCCTAACCTGTACTCTAAACCGTCCCCGTTCCCTAACCCTAACCCTAACCCTAACCCTAACCCTAACCCTTACCCGAAGCCTTACACTCACCCGTCCCATAATCCTAACCCGTACGCTAACAATAACCCGTACCCTAACATGTACGCTCACCATAAACCATAGTCGTACACTAACCTGTACCCTAAACCGTCCCCGACCCCTCACCCTAACCCTAACCCTAACCCTAACCCTAACCCTTACCCGAAGCCTTACCCTCACCCGTCCCCTAATCCTAACCCGTACGCTAACACTAACCTGTACCCTAACACGTACGCTCACCCTAAACCGTTGTCGTACCCTAACCTGTACCCTAAACCGCCCCGTCCCCGTCCCCTAACCCTAACCCTAACCCTAAACCTAACCCTTACCCGAAGCCTTACCCTCACCCTTCCCCTAATCCTAACCCGTACGCTAACACTAACCCGTACCATAACACGTACGCTCACCCTAAACCGTTGTCGTACCCTAACCTGTACCCTAAACCGTCCCCGCCCCGTCCCCTAACCCTAACCCTAACCCTAACCCTTACCCGAAGCCTTATCCTCACCCGTCCCCTAATCCTAAACCGTACGCTAACCCTAAACTGTACCCTAACACGTACGCTCACCCTAAACCGTTGTCGTACCCTAACCTGTACCCTAAACCGTCCCCGTCCCCGTCCCCTAACCCTAATCCTAACCCTAACCCTTACCCGAAAACTTACACTCACCCGTCCACTAATCCTAACTCGTACGCTAACACTAACCCGTACCCTAACACGTGCGCTCACCCAAAACCGTTGTCGTACCCTAACCTGTACCCTAAACCGTCCCCGTCCCCGTCCCCTAACCCTAACCCTAACCCTAACCCTTACCCGAAGCCTTACCCTCACCCGTCCCCTAATCCTAACCCGTACGCTAACACTAAACCGTACCCTAACACGTACGCTCACCCTAAACCGTTGTCGTACCGTACCCTGTACCCTAAACCGTCCCCGTCCCCGTCCCCTAACCCTAACCCTAACCCTAACCCTAACCCTTACCCGAAGCCTTACCCGCACCCGTCCCTTAATCCTAACCTGTACGCTAACACTAACCCGTACCCTAACACGTACGCTCACCCTAAACCGTTGTCGTACCCTAACCTTTACCCTAAACCGTCCCCGTCCCCGTCCCCTAACCCTAACCCTAACCCTAACCCTAACCCTTACCCGAAGCCTTACCCTCACCCGTCCCCTAATCCTACACCGTAGGCTAACACTAACCCGTACCCTAACACGTACGCTCACCCTAAACCGTTGTCGTACCATAACCGGTACCCTAAACCGTCCCCGTCCGCTAACCCTAACCCTAACCCTAACCCTAACCCTAACCCTTACCCGAAGCCTTACCCTCACCCGTCCCCTAATCCTAACCCGTACGCTAACACTAACCCATACCCTAACACGTACGCTCACCCTAAACCGTTGTCATACCCTAACCTGTACCCTAAACCATCCCCGTCCCCTAACCCTAACCCTAACCCTAACCTTAACCCTAACTCTTACCCGAAGCCTTACCCTCACCCGTCCCCTAATCCTAACCCGTACGCTAACACTAACCCATACACTAACACGTACGCTCACCCTAATCCGTTGTCGTACCCTAACCTGTACCCTAAACCTTCCCCGTCCCCTGACCCTAACCCTAACCCTAACCCTAACCCTAACCCTTACCCGAAGCCTTACCCTCACCCGTCCCCTAATCCTAACCCGTACGCTGACACTAACCCATACCCTAACACGTACGCTCACCCTAAACCGTTGTCGTACCCTAACCTGTACTCTAAACCGTCCCCGTCCCCTAACCCTAACCCTAACCCTAACCCTTACCCGAAGCCTTACACTCACCCGTCCCCTAATCCTAACCCGTACGCTAACACTACACCGTACCCTAACACGTACGCTCACCTTAAACCCTTGTCGTACCCTAACCTGTACCCTAAACCGTCCCCGACCCCTAAGCCTAACCCTAACCCTAACCCTAACCCTAACCCTTACCCGAAGCCTTACCCTCACCCGTCCTCTAATCCTAACCCGTACGCTAACACTAACCCGTACCCTAACACGTACGCTCACCCTAAACCGTTGCCTTACCCTAACCTGTAACCTAAACCGTCCCCGTCCCCTAACCCTAACCATAACCCTTACCCGAAGCCTTAACCTCACCCGTCACCTAATCCTAACCCGTACGTTAACACTAACACGTAACCTAACACGTACGCTCACCCTAAACCGTTGTCGTACCCTAACCTGTACCCTAAACCGTCCCCGTCCCCGTCCCCTAACCCTAACCCTAACCCTAAACCTAACCCTTACCCGAAGCCTTACCCTCACCCGTCCCCTAATCCTAACCCGGATGCTAACACTAACCCGTACCCTAACACGTACGCTTACCCTAAACCGTTGTCGTACACTAACTTGTACCCTAAATCTTCCCCGTCCCCGTCCCCGTCCCCTAACCCTAACCCTAACCCTAACACTTACCCGAAGCCTTACCCTCACCCGTACCCTAATCCTAACCCGTACGTTAACACTAACCCATACCCTAACACGTACGCTCACCCTAAACCGTTGTCGTACCCTAAACTGTACCCAAAACCGTCCCCGTCCCCTAACCCTAACCCTAACCCTAACCCTTACCCGAAGCCTTACCCTCACCCGTCCCCTAATCCTAACCCGTACGCTAACACTAACCCGTACCCTAACACGTACGCTCACACTAAACCGTTGTCGTACCCTAACCTTTACCCTAAACCGTGCCCGTCCCCGTCCCCAACCCTAACCCTAACCCTAACCCTAACCCTTACCCGAAGCCTTACCCTCACCTGTCCCCTAATCCTAAACCGTACGCTAACACTAACCCGTACCCTAACACGTACGCTCACCCTAAACCGTTGTCGTACACTAACCTGTACCCTAAACCGTCCCCGGCCCCTAACCGTAACCCTAACCCTAACCCTAACCCTAACCCTTACCCGAAGCCTTAACCTCACCCGTCCCCTAATCCTAACCCGTACGCTAACACTAACCCGTACCCTAACACGTACGATCACCCTAAGCCGTTGTCGTACCCTAACCTGTACCCTAAACCGTCCCCGTCCCCTAACCCTAACCCTAACCCTAAACCTAACCCTTACCCGAAACCTTACCCTCACCCGTCCCCTAATAATAACCCGTACGCTAACACTAACCCGTACCCTAACACGTACGCTCACCCTAAACCGTTTTCGTACCCTAACCTGTACCCTAAACCGTCCCCGTCCCCGTCCCCTAACCCTAACCCTAACCCTAACCCTAACCCTTACCCGAAGCCTTACCCTCACCCGTCCCCTAATCCTACACCGTAGGCTAACACTAACCCGTACCCTAACACGTACGCTCACCCTAAACCGTTGTCGTACCATAACCGGTACCCTAAACCGTCCCCGTCTACTAACCCTAACCCTAACCCTAACCCTAACCCTAACCCTTACCCGAAGCCTTACCCTCACCCGTCCCCTAATCCTAACCCGTACGCTAACACTAACCCATACCCTAACACGTACGCTCACCCTAAACTGTTGTCATACCCTAACCTGTACCCTAAACCATCCCCGTCCCCTAACCCTAACCCTAACCCTAACCTTAACCCTAACTCTTACCCGAAGCCTTACCCTCACCCGTCCCCTAATCCTAACCCGTACGCTAACACTAACCCATACACTAACACGTACGCTCACCCTAATCCGTTGTCGTACCCTAACCTGTACCCTAAACCTTCCCCGTCCCCTGACCCTAACCCTAACCCTAACCCTAACCCTAACCCTTACCCGAAGCCTTACCCACACCCGTCCCCTAACCCTAACCCGTACGCTGACACTAACCCATACCCTAACACGTACGCTCACCCTAAACCGTTGTCGTACCCTAACCTGTACTCTAAACCGTCCCCGTCCCCTAACCCTAACCCTAACCCTAACCCTTACCCGAAGCCTTACACTCACCCGTCCCCTAATCCTAACCCGTACGCTAACACTACACCGTACCCTAACACGTACGCTCACCCTAAACCCTTGTCGTACCCTAACCTGTACCCTAAACCGTCCCCGACCCCTAAGCCTAACCCTAACACTAACCCTAACCGTAACCCTTACCCGAAGCCTTAACCTCACCCGTCACCTAATCCTAACCCGTACGCTAACACTAACCCGTAACCTAACACGTACGCTCACCCTAAACCGTTGTCGTACCCTAACCTGTACCCTAAACCGTCCCCGTCCCCGTCCCCTAACCCTAACCCTAACCCTAAACCTAACCCTTACCCGAAGCCTTACCCTCACCCGTCCCCTAATCCTAACCCCTATGCTAACACTAACCCGTACCCTAACACGTACGCTCACCCTAAACCGTTGTCGTACACTAACTTGTACCCTAAATCTTCCCCGTCCCCGTCCCCGTCCCCTAACCCTAACCCTAACACTTACCCGAAGCCTTACCCTCACCCGTACCCTAATCCTAACCCGTACGTTAACACTAACCCATACCCTAACACGTACGCTCACCCTAAACCGTTGTCGTACCCTAACCTGTACCCAAAACCGTCCCCGTCCCCTAACCCTAACCCTAACCCTAACCCTTACCCGAAGCCTTACCCTCACCCGTCCCCTAATCCTAACCCGTACGCTAACACTAACCCGTACCCTAACACGTACGCTCACACTAAACCGTTGTCGTACCCTAACCTGTACCCTAAACCGTGCCCGTCCCCGTCCCCAACCCTAACCCTAACCCTAACCCTAACCCTTACCCGAAGCCTTACCCTCACCCGTCCCCTAATCCTAACCCATACGCTAACACTAACCCGTACCCTAACACGTACGCTCACCCTAAACCGTTGTCGTACCCTAACCTGTACCCTAAGCCGTCCCCGTCCCCTAACCCTAACCCTAACCCTAACCCTAACCCTTACCCGAAGCCTTACCCTCACCCGTCCCCTAATCCTAACCCGTACGCTAACACTAACCCGTACCCTAACACGTACACTCACCCTAAACCCTTGTCGTACCCTAACCTGTACCCTAAACCGTCCCCTTCCCCTAACCCTAACCCTAACCCTAACCCTTACCCGAAGCCTTACACTCACCCGTCCCCTAACCCTAACCCGTACGATAACACTAACCCGTACCCTAAAACGTACGCTCACCCTAAACCGTTGTCGTACCCTAACCTGTACCCTAAACCGTCCCCATTCCTAACCCTAACCCTAAACCTAACCCTAACCCTTACCCGAAGCCTTACCCTCACCCGTCCCCTAATCCTAACCCGTACGCTAACACTAACCCATACCCTAACACGTACGCTCAACCTAAACCGTTGTCGTACCCTAACCTGTACCCTAAACCTTCCCCATCCCCTAACCCTAACCCTAACCCTAACCCTTACCCGAAGCCTTACCCTCACCCGTCCCCTAATCCTAACCCGTACGCTGACACTAACCCGTACGCTAACACGTACGCTCACCCTAAACCATTGTCGTACACTAACCTGTACCCTAAACCGTCCCCGTCCCCGTCCCCTAACCCTAACCCTAACCCTAACCCTAACCCTTACCCGAAGCCTTAACCTCACCCGTCCCCTAATCCTAACCCGTACGCTAACACTAACCCGTACCCTAACACGTACGCTCACCCAAACCGTTGTCGTACCCTAACCTGTACCCTAAACCGTCCCCGTCCCCGTCCCCTAACCCTAACCCTAACCCTAACCCTAACCCTTACCCGAAGCCTTATCCTCACCCGTCCCCTAATCCTAAACCGTACGCTAACCCGAACCCGTACCCTAACACGTACGCTCACCCGAAACCTTTCTCGTACCCTAACCTGTACCCTAAACAGTCCCCGTCCCCGTCCCCGTCCCCTAACCCTAACCCTAACCCTTACCCGAAGCCTTACCCTCACCCGTCGCCTAATCCTAACCTGTACGCTAACACTAACCCGTACCCTAACACGTACGCTCACCCTAAACTTTTGTCGTACCCTAACCTGTACCCTAATCCGTCCCCGTCCCCTAACCCTAACCCTAACCCTAACCCTAACCCTTACCCGAAGCCTTACCTTCACCCGTCCCCTAATCCTAACCCGTACGATAACAATAACCCGTACCCTAACACGTACGCTCACCCTAAACCGTTGTCGTACCCTAACCTGTACCCTAAACCGTCCCCGTCCCCTAACCCTAACCCTAACCCTAACCCTAACCCTTACCCGAAGCCTTACCCTCACCCGTCCCCTAATACTAAACCGTACGCTAACACTAACCCGTACCCTAACACGTACGCTCACCCTAAACCGTTGTCGTACCCTAACCTGTACCCTAAACCGTCCCCGTCCCCTAACCCTAACCCTACCCCTAACCCTAACCCTTACCCGAAGCCTTACACTCACCCGTCCCCTAATCCTAACCCGTAGGCTAACACTAACCCGTACCCTAACACGTACGCTCACCCTAAACCGTTGTCGTACCCTAACCGGTACCCTAAACCGTCCCCGTCCCCTAACCCTAACCCTAACCTTAACCCTAACCCTAACCCTTACCCGAAGCCTTACCCTCACCCGTCCCCTAATCCTAACCCGTACGCTGACACTAACCTGTACCCTAACATGTACGCTCACCCTAAACCTTTGTCGTACCCTAACCTGTACCCTAAACCGTCCCCGTCCCTTAACCCTAACCCTAACCCTAACCCGAACCTTTACCCGAAGCCTTACCCTCACCCGTCCCCTAATCCTAACCCGTACGCTAACACTAACCCGTACCCTAACACGTACGCTCACCCTAAATCGTTGTCGTACCCTAACCTGTACCCTAAACCGTCCCCGTCCCCTAACCCTAACCCTAACGCTAACCCTAACCTTAACCCTTACCCGAAGCCTTACACTCACCCGTCCTCTAATCCTAACCCGTACGCTAACACTAACCCGTACCCTAACACGTACGCCCACCCTAAACCGTTGTCGTACCCAAACCTGTACCCTAAACCGTCCCCGTCCCCTAACCCTAACCCTAACCCTAACCGTAACCCTTTCCCGAAGCCTTACCCTCACCCATCACCTAATCCTAACCCGTACGCTAATACTAACCCGTACCCTAACACGTACGCTCACCCTAAACCGTTGTCGTACCCTAACCTGTACCCTAAACCGTCCCCGTCCCCGTCCCCTAAACCTAACACTAACCCTAAACCTAACCCTTACCCGAATACTTACCCTCACCCGTCCCCTAATCCTAAACCGTAGGCTAACACTAACCCGTACCCTAACACGTACGGTCACCCTAAACCGTTGTCGTACAATAACCGGTACCCTAAACCGTCCCCGTCCGCTAACCCTAACCCTAACCCTAACCCTAACCCTAACCCTTACCCGAAGCCTTACCCTCACCCGTCCCCTAATCCTAACCCGTACGCTAACACTAACCTGTACCCTAACACGTACGCTCACCCTAATCCGTTGTCATACCCTAACCTGTACCCTAAACAGTCCCCGTCCCCTAACCCTAACCCTAACCCTAACCTTAACCCTAACTCTTACCCGAAGCCTTACCCTCACCCGTCCCCTAATCCTAACCCGTACGCTAACACTAACCTATACCCTAACACGTACGCTCACCCTAATCAGTTGTCGTACACTAACCTGTACCCTAAAACTTCCCCGTCACCTGACCCTAACCCTAACCCTAACCCTAACCCTAACACTTACCCGAAGCCTTACCCTCACCCGTCCCCTAATCCTAACCCGTACGCTGACACTAACCCATACCCTAACTCGTACGCTCACCCTAAACCGTTGTCGTACCCTAACCTGTACTCTAAACCGTCCCCGTCCCCTAACCCTAACCCTAACCCTAACCCTTACCCGAAGCCTTACACTCACCCGTCCCCTAATCCTAACCCGTACGCTAACACTACCCCGTACCCTAACACGTACGCTCACCCTAAACCCTTGTCGTACCCTAACCTGTACCCTAAACCGTCCCCGACACCTAACCCTAACCCTAACCCTAACCCTAACCCTAACCCTTACCCGAAGCCTTACCCTCACCCGTCCTCTAATCCTAACCCGTACGCTAACACTAACCAAAACCCTAACACGTACGCTCACCCTAAACCGTTGCCTTACCCTAACCTGTACCCTAAACCGTCCCGTCCCCTAACCCTAACCCTAACCCTAACCGTAACCCTTACCCGAAGCCTTAACCTCACCCGTCACCTAATCCTAACCCGTACGCTAACACTAACCCGTAACCTAACACGTACGCTCACCCTAAACCGTTGTCGTACACTAACCTGTACCCTAAACCGTCCCCGTCCCCGTCCCCTAACCCTAACCCTAACCCTAAACCTAACCCTTACCCGAAGCCTTACCCTCACCCGTCCCCTAATCCTAACCCGTACGCTAACACTAAACCGTACCCTAACACGTACGCTCACCCTAAACCGTTGTCGTACCCTAACTTGTACCCTAAACCTTCCCCGTCCCCGTCCCCTAACCCTAACCCTAACCCTAACCCTAACCCTAACCCTAACCCTTACCCGAAGCCTTACCCTCACCTGTCCCCTAATCCTAACCCGTACGCTAACACTAACCCGTACCCTAACACGTACGCTCACCCTAAACCGTTGTCGTATCCTAACCTCTACCCTAAACCGTCCCCGTCCCCTAAACCTAACCCTAACCCTAACCCTTACCCGAAGCCTTACCCTCTCCCGTCCCCTACTCCTAACCCGTACGCTAACACTAACCCGTACCCTAACACGTACGCTCACCCTAAACCGTTGTCGTACCCTAACCTGTACACTAAACCGTCCCCGTTCCCTAACCCTAACCCTAACCCTAACCCTAACCCTAACCCTAACCCTTACCCGAAGCCTTACCCTCACCCGTCCCCAATCCTAACCCGTACGCTAACAATAACCCGTACCCTAACATGTACGCTCACCCTAAACCGTTGTCGTACCCTAACCTGTACCCTAAACCGTCCCCGTCCCCGTCCCCTAAACCTAACCCTAACCCTAAACCTAACCCTTACCCGAAGCCTTACCCTCACCCTTCCCCTAATCCTAACCCGTACGCTAACACTAACCCGTACCATAACACGTACGCTCACCCTAAACCGTTGTCGTACCCTAACCTGTACCCTAAACCGTCCCCGCCCCGTCCCCTAACCCTAACCCTAACCGTAACCCTAACCCTTACTCAAAGCCTTACCGTCACCCGTCCACTAATCCTAACCCGTACGCTAACACTAACCCGTACCCTAACACGTGCGCTCACCCAAAACCGTTGTCGTACCCTAACCTGTACCCTAAACCCTCCCCGTCCGCGTCCCCTAACCCTAACCCTAACCCTAACCCTTACCCGAAGCCTTACCCTCACCCGTCCCCTAATCGTAACCCGTACGCTAACACTAACCCGTACCCTAACACGTACGCTCACCCTAAACCTTTGTCGTACCGTAACCTGTACCCTAAAACGTCCCCGTCCCCTAACCCTAACCCTAACCCTAACCCTAACCCTAACCCTTACCCAAAGCCTTACCCGCACCCGTCCCTTAATCCTAACCTGTACGCTAACACTAACCAGTACCCTAACACGTACGCTCACCCTAAACCGTTGTCGTACCCTAACCTGTACCCTAAACCGTCCCCGTCCCCTAACCCTAACCCTAACCCTATCCCTAACCCTAACCCTTACCCGAAGCCTTACCCTCACCCGTCCCCTAATCCTAAACCGTAGGCTAACACTAACCCGTACCCTAACACGTACGCTCACCCTAAACCGTTGTCGTACCATAACCGGTACCCTAAACCGTCCCCGTCCGCTAACCCTAGTCCTAACCCTAACCCTAACCCTAACCCTTACCCGAAGCCTTACCCTCACCCGTCCCCTAATCCTAACCCGTACGCTAACACTAACCTGTACCCTAACACGTACGCTCACCCTAAACCGTTGTCATACCCTAACCTGTACCCTAAACAGTCCCCGTCCCCTAACCCTAACCCTAACCCTAACCTTAACCCTAACTCTTACCCGAAGCCTTACCCTCACCCGTCCCCTAATCCTAACCCGTACGCTAACACTAACCTGTACCCTAACACGTACGCTCACCCTAAACCGTTGTCATACCCTAACCTGTAACCTAAACAGTCCCCGTCCCCTAACCCTAACCCTAACCCTAACCTTAACCCTAACTCTTACCCGAAGCCTTACCCTCACCCGTCCCCTAATCCTAACCCGTACGCTAACACTAACCCATACCCTAACACGTACGCTCACCCTAATCAGTTGTCGTACCCTAACCTGTACCCTAAACCTTCCTCGTCACCTGACCCTAACCCTAACCCTAACCCTAACCCTAACACTTACCCGAAGCCTTACCCTCACCCGTCCCCTAATCCTAACCCGTACGCTGACACTAACCCATACCCTAACACGTACGCTCACCCTAAACCGTTGTCGTACCCTAACCTGTACTCTAAACCGTCCCCGTCCCCTAACCCTAACCCTAACCCTAACCCTTACCCGAAGCCTTACACTCACCCGTCCCCTAATCCTAACCCGTACGCTAACACTACCCCGTACCCTAACACGTACGCTCACCCTAAACCGTTGTCGTACACTAACCTGTACCCTAAACCGTCCCCGTCCCCGTCCCCTAACCCTAACCCTAACCCTAAACCTAACCCTTACCCGAAGCCTTACCCTCACCCGTCCCCTAATCCTAACCCGTACGCTAACACTAAACCGTACCCTAACACGTACGCTCACCCTAAACCGTTGTCGTACCCTAACTTGTACCCTAAACCTTCCCCGTCACCGTCCCCGTCCCCTAACCCTAACCCTAACCCTAACCCTTACCCGAAGCCTTACCCTCACCCGTACCCTAATCCTAACCCGTACGTTAACACTAACCCATACCCTAACACGTACGCTCACCCTAAACCGTTGTCGTACCCTAACCTTTACCCTAAAACGTCCCCGTCCCCAAACCCTAACCCTAACCCTAACCCTAACCCTAACCCTTACCCGAAGCCTTACCCTCACCTGTCCCCTAATCCTAACCCGTACGCTAACACTAACCCGTACCCTAACACGTACGCTCACCCTAAACCGTTGTCGTATCCTAACCTCTACCCTAAACCGTCCCCATCCCCTAAACCTAACCCTAACCCTAACCCTTACCCGAAGCCTTACCCTCTCCCGTCCCCTACTCCTAACCCGTACGCTAACACTAATCCGTACCCTAACACGTACGCTCACCCTAAACCGTTGTCGTACCCTAACCTGTACACTAAACCGTCCCCGTTCCCTAACCCTAACCCTAACCCTAACCCTAACCCTAATCCTTACCCGAAGCCTTACCCTCACCCGTCCCCAATCCTAACCCATACGCTAACAATAACCCGTACCCTAACATGTACGCTCACCCTAAACCATAGACGTACCCTAACCTGTACCCTAAACCGTCCCCGTCCCCTAACCCTAACCCTAACCCTAACCCTAACCCTAACCCTTACCCGAAGCCTTACCCTCACCCGTCCCCTAATCCTAACCCGTACGCTAACACTAACCTGTACCCTAACACGTACGCTCACCCTAAACCGTTGTCGTACCCTAACCTGTACCCTAAACCGTCCCCATCCCCGTCCCCTAACCCTAACCCTAACCCTAAACCTAACCCTTACCCGAAGCCTTACCCTCACCCTTCCCCTAATCCTAACCCGTACGCTAACACTAACCCGTACCATAACACGTACGCTCACCCTAAACCGTTGTCGTACCCTAACCTGTACCCTAAACCGTCCCCGCCCCGTCCCCTAACCCTAACCCTAACCCTAAGCCTAACCCTAACCCGAAGCCTTATCCTCACCCGTCCCCTAATCCTAAACCGTACGCTAACCCTAACCTGTACCCTAACACGTACGCTCACCCTAAACCGTTGTCGTACCCTAACCTGTACCCTAAACCGTCCCCGTCCCCGTCCCCTAACCCTAATCCTAACCCTAACCCTTACCCGAAAACTTACACTCTCCCGTCCACTAATCCTAACCCGTACGCTAACACTAACCCGTACCCTAACATGTGCGCTCACCCAAAACCGTTGTCGTACCCTAACCTGTACCCTAAACCGTCCCCGTCCCCGTCCCCTAACCCTAACCCTAACCCTAACCCTTACCCGAAGCCTTACCCTCACCCTTCCCCTAATCCTAACCCGTACGCTAACACTAACCCGTACCCTAACACGTACGCTCACCCTAAACCGTTGTCGTACCGTAACCTGTACCCTAAACCGTCCCCGTCCCCTAACCCTAACCCTAACCCTAACCCTAACCCTAACCCTTACCCGAAGCCTTACCCGCACCCGTCCCTTAATCCTAACCTGTACGCTAACACTAACCCGTACCCTAACACGTACGCTCACCCTAAACCGTTGTCGAACCCTAACCTTTACCCTAAACCGTCCCCGTCCCCTAACCCTAACCCTAACCCTAACCCTAACCCTAACCCTAACCCTTACCCGAAGCCTTACCCTCACCCGTCCCCTAATCCTAAACCGTAGGCTAACACTAACCCGTACCCTAACACGTACGCTCACCCTAAACCGTTGTCGTACCATAACCGGTACCCTAAACCGTCCCCGTCCGCTAACCCTAACCCTAACCCTAACCCTAACCCTAACCCTTACCCGAAGCCTTACCCTCACCCGTCCCCTAATCCTAACCCGTACGCTAACACTAACCCATACCCTAACACGTACGCTCACCCTAAACCGTTGTCATACCCTAACCTGTACCCAAAACCGTCCCCGTCCCCTAACCCTAACCCTAACCCTAACCTTAAACCTAACTCTTACCCGAAGCCTTACCCTCACCCGTCCCCTAATCCTAACCCGTACGCTAACACTAACACATACCCTAACACGTACGCTCACCCTAATCCGTTGTCGTACCCTAACCTGTACCCTAAAACTTCCCCGTCCCCTGACCCTAACCCTAACCCTAACCCTAACCCTAACCCTTACCCGAAGCCTTACCCTCACCCGTCCCCTAATCCTAACCCGTACGCTGACACTAACCCATACCCTAACACGTACGCTCACCCTAAACCGTTGTCGTACCCTAACCTGTACTCTAAACCGTCCCCGTCCCCTAACCCTAACCCTAACACTAACCCTTACCCGAAGCCTTACCCTCACCCGTCCCCTAATCCTAACCCGTACGCTAACACTAACCCGTACCCTAAAACGTACGCTCACCCTAAACCATTGTCGTACCCTAACCTGTACCCTAAACCGTCCCCGTCCCCGTCCCCTAACCCTAACCCTAACCCTAACCCTAACCCTAATACTTACCCGAAGCCTTACCCTCACCCGTCCCCTAATCCTAACCCGTACGCTAACACTAACCCGTACCCTTACACGTACGCACACCGTAAACTGTTGTCGTACCCTAACATGTACCCTAAACCGTTCCCGTCCCCTAACCCTAACCCTAACCCTAACCCTTACCCGAAGCCTTACCCTCACCCGTCCCCTAATCCTAACCCGTACGCTAACACTAACCCGTACCCTAACACGTACGCTCACCCTAAACCGTTGTTGAACCCTAACTTGTACCCTAAACAGTCCCCGTCCCCTAACCCTAACCCTAACCCTAAACCTAACCCTAACCCTTACCCGAAGCCTTACCCTCACCCGTCCCCTAATCCTAACCCGTACGCTAACACTAACCCGTACCCTAACACGTAAGCTCACCCTAAACCGTTGTCGTACCCTAACATGTACCCTAAACCGTCCCCGTCCCCTAACCCTAACCCTAACCCTAACCCTGACGCTAACCCTTACCCGAAGCCTTACCCTCTCCCGTCCCCTAATCCTAACCCGTACGCTAACACTAACCCCTACCCTAACACGTACGCTCACCCTAAACCGTTGTTGTACCCTTACCTGTACCCTAAACCGTCCCCATCCCCTAACCCTAACCCTAACCCTAACCCTTACCCGAAGCCTTACCCTCACCCGTCCCCTAATCCTAACCCGTACGCTAACACTAACCCATACCCTAACACGTACGCTCACCCTAAACCGTTGTTGTACCCTAAGTTGTACCCTAAACCGTCCCCGTCCCCTAACCCTAACCCTAACCCTAAACCTAACCCTAACCCTTACCCGAAGCCTTACCCTCACCCGTCCCCTAATCCTAACCCGTACGCTAACACTAACCCGTACCCTAACACGTACGCTCACCCTGAACCGTTGTTGTACCCTAACCTGTACCCTAATCCGTCCCCGTCCCCTAACCCTAACCCTAACCCTAACGCTAACCCTTACCCGAAGCCTTACCCTCACCCGTCCCCTAATCCTAATCCGTACGCTAACACTAACCCGTACCCTAACACGTACGCTCACCCTAAACAGTTGACGTACCCTAACCTGTACCCTAAACCGTCCCCGTCCCCTAAACCTAACCCTAACCCTAACCCTAACCCTAACCCTTACCCGAAGACTTACCCTCACCCGTCCCCTAATCCTAACCCGTACGCTAACACTAAACCGTACCCTAACACTTACGCTCACCCTAAACCGTTGTCGTACCCTAACCTGTACACTAAACCGTCCCCTAACCCTAACCCTAACCCTAACCCTAACCCTAACCCTAACCCTTACCCGAAGCCTTACCCTCACCCGTCCCCTAAACCTAACCCGTACGCTAACACTAACCCGTACCCTAACACGTACGCTCACCCTAAACCGTTGCCGTACACTAACCTGTACCCTAAACCGTCCCTGTCCCCGTCCTCGTCCCCTAACCCTAACCCTAACCCTAACCCTTACCCGAAGCCTTACCCTCACCCGTCCCCTAATCCTAACCCGTACGCTAACACTAACCCGTACCCTAACACGTACGATCACCCTAAACCGTTGTCGTACCGTAACCTGTACCCTAAACCGTCCCCTTCCCCTAACCCTAACCCTAACCCTAACCCTAACCCTAACCCTTACCCGAAGCCTTACCCTCACCCGACCCCTAATCCTAACCCGTACGCTAACACTAACCCGTACCCTAACACGTACGCTCACCCTAAACCGTTGTCGTACACTAACCTGTACCCTAAACCGTCCCTGTCCCCGTACCCTAACCCTAACCCTAACCCTAACCCTAACCCTAACCCTTACCCGAAGCCTTACACTCACCCGTCCCCTAATCCTAACCCGTACGCTAACACTAACCCGTACCCTAACACATACGCTCAGCCTAAACCGTTGTCGTACCCTAACCTGTACCCTAAATCGTCCCCGTCCCGTAACCCTAACCCTACCCTAACCCTAACCCTAACCCTTACCCGAAGCCTTACCCTCACCCGTCCCCTAATCCTAACCCGTACGCTAACACTAACCCGTACCCTAACACGTATGCTCACCCTAAACCGTTCTCGTACACTAACGTGTACCCTAAACCGTCCCCGTCCCCTAACCCTAACCCTAACTCTAACCCTAACCCTTACCCGAAGCCTTACCCTCACCTGTCCCCTAATCCTAACGCGTACGCTAACACTAAACCGTACCCTAACACGTACGCTCAAACTAAACCTTTGTCGTACTCTAACCTGTACCCTAAACCGTCCCCGTCCCCTAACCCTAACCCTAAACCTAACCCTTACCCGAGGCCTTACCCTCACCCGTCCCCTAATCCTAACCCGTACGCTAACACTAACCCATACCCTAACACGTACGCTCACCCTAAACCGTTGTCGTACACTAACCTGTACCCTAAACCGTCCCCGTCCCCGTCCCCGTCCCCTAACCCTAACCCTAACCCTAACCCTTAGCCGAAGCCTTACCCTCACCTGTCCCCTAATCCTAACCCGTACGCTAACACTAACCCGTACCCTAACACGTACGCTCACCCTAAACCGTTGTCGTACCCTAACCTGTGCCCTAAAGAGTCCCCGTCCCCTAACCCTAACCCTAACCCTAACCCTAACCCTAACCCTTACCCGAAGCCTTACCCTCTACCGTCCCCTAATCCTAAACCGTACGCAAACACTAACCCGTACCCTAACACGTACGCTCACCCTAAACCATTGTCGTACACTAACCTGTACCCTAAACCGTCCCCGTCCCCTAACCCTAACCCTAAACCTAACCCTAACCCTAACCCTTACCCGAAGCCTTACCCTCACCCGTCCCCTAATCCTAACCCGTACGCTAACAATAACCCGTACCCTAACACGTACGCTCACCCTAAACCGTTGTCGTACCCTAACCTGTACCCTAAACCGTTCCCGTCCCCGTCCCCTAACCCTAACCCTAACCCTAACCCTTACCCGAGGCCTTAACCTCACCCGTCCCCTAATCCTAACCCGTACGCTAACACTAACCCGTACTCTAACACGTATGCTCACCCTAAACCGTTGTTGTACCCTAACCTGTACCCTAAACCGTCCCCGTCCCCTAACCCTAAACCTAAACCAAACCCTAACCCTAACCTTACCCGAAGCCTTACCCTCACCCGTCCCCTAATCCTAACCCGTACGCTAACACTAACCCGTACCCTAACACGTACGCTCACCCTAAACCGTTCTCGTACCCTAACCTGTACCCTAAACCGTCCCCGTCCCCTAACCCTAACCCTAACCCTAACCCTTACCCGAAGCCTTACCCTCACCCGTCCCCTAATCCTAACCCGTACGCTAACACTAAACCGTACCCTAACACGTACGCTCACCCTAAACCGTTGTCGTACCCTAACCTGTACCCTAAACCGTCCCCGTCCCCTAACCCTAACCCTAACCATAACCCTAACCCTAACCCTTACCCAAAGCCTTACTCTCACCCTTCCCCTAATCCTAACCCTTACGCTGACACTAACCCGTACCCTAACACGTACGCTCACCCTAAACCGTTGTCGTACCCTAACCTGTACCCTAAACCGTCCCCGTCCCCGTCCCCGTCCCCTAACCCTAACCCTAACCCTTATCCGAAGCCTTACCCTCACCCGTCCCCTAATCCTAACCCGTACGCAAACACTAACCCGTACCTTTACACGTACGCTCACCCTAAACCGTTGTCGTACACTAACCTGTACCCTAAACCGTCCCCGTCCCCTAACCCTAACCCTAACCCTAACCCTAACCCTAACCCTTACCCGAAGCCTTACCCTCACCCGTCCCCTAATCCTAACCCGTACGCTAACACTAACCCGTACCCTAACACGTACGCTCACCCTAAACCGTTGTCGTACCCTAACCTGTACCCTAAACCGTCCCCGTCCCCTAACCCTAACCCTAACCCTAACCCTAACCCTTACCCGAAGCCTTACCCTCACCCGTCCCCTAATCCTAACCCGTACGCTAACACTAAACCGTACCCTAACACGTACGCTCACCCTAAACCGTTGTCGTACCCTAACCTGTACCCTAAACCGTCCCCGTCCCCTAACCCTAACCCTAACCCTAACCCTAACCCTAACCCTTACTCGAAGCCTTACTCTCACCCTTCCCCTAATCCTAAACCATACGCTGACACTAACCCGTACCCTAACACGTACGCTCACCCAAAACCGTTGTCGTACCCTAACCTGTACCCTAAACCGTCCCCTAACCCTAACCGTAACCGTAACCCTTACCCGAAGCCTTACCCTCACCCGTCCCCTTTTCCTAACCCGTACGCTAACACTAACCCGTACCCTAACACGTACGCTCACCCTAAACCGTTGTCGTACCCTAACCTGTACCCTAAACCGTCCCCGTCCCCTAACCCTAACCCTAACCCTAACCCTAACCTTACCCGAAGCCTTACCCTCACCCGTCCCCTAATCCTAACCCGTACGCTAACACTAAACCGTACCCTAACACGTACGCTCACCCTAAACCGTTGTCGTACCCAAACCTGTACCCTAAACCGTCCCCGTCCCCTAACCCTAACCCTAACCCTAACCCTAACCCTTACCCGAAGCCTTACCCTCACCCGTCCCCTAATCCCAACCCGTACCCTAACACTAACCCATACCCTAACACGTACGCTCACCCTAAACCGTTGTCGTACCCTAACCTGTACCCTAAACCGTCCCCGTCCCCTAACCCTAACCCTAACCCTAACCCTAACCCTAACCCTAACGCTAACCCTTACCCGAAGCCTTACCCTCACCCGTCCCCTAATCCTAACCCGTACGCTAACACTAACACGTACCCTAACACGTACGCTCACCCTAAACCGTTGTCGTACCCTAACTTGTACCCTAAACCGTCCCCGTCCCCTAACCCTAACCCTAACCCTAACGCTAACCCTAACCCTTACCCGAAGCCTTACCCTCACCCGTCCCCTAATCCTAACCCGTACGCTAACACTAACCAGTACCCTAACACGTACGCTCACCCTAAACCGTTGTCATACACTAACCTGTACCCTAAACCGTCCCCATCCCCTTCCCTAACCCTAACCCTAAGCCGAACCCTAACCCTTACCCGAAGCCTTACCCTCACCCGTCCCCAATCCTAACCCGTACGCTAACAATAACCCGTACCCTAACATGTACGCTCACCCTAAACCGTTGTCGTACCCTAACCTGTACCCTAAACCGTCCCCGTCCCCGTCCCCTAAACCTAACCCTAACCCTAAACCTAACCCTTACCCGAAGCCTTACCCTCACCCTTCCCCTAATCCTAACCCGTACGCTAACACTAACCCGTACCATAACACGTACGCTCACCCTAAACCGTTGTCGTACCCTAACCTGTACCCTAAACCGTCCCCGCCCCGTCCCCTAACCCTAACCCTAACCGTAACCCTAACCCTTACTCAAAGCCTTACCGTCACCCGTCCACTAATCCTAACCCGTACGCTAACACTAACCCGTACCCTAACACGTGCGCTCACCCAAAACCGTTGTCGTACCCTAACCTGTACCCTAAACCGTCCCCGTCCGCGTCCCCTAACCCTAACCCTAACCCTAACCCTTACCCGAAGCCTTACCCTCACCCGTCCCCTAATCGTAACCCGTACGCTAACACTAACCCGTACCCTAACACGTACGCTCACCCTAAACCTTTGTCGTACCGTAACCTGTACCCTAAAACGTCCCCGTCCCCTAACCCTAACCCTAACCCTAACCCTAACCCTAACCCTTACCCAAAGCCTTACCCGCACCCGTCCCTTAATCCTAACCTGTACGCTAACACTAACCCGTACCCTAACACGTACGCTCACCCTAAACCGTTGTCGTACCCTAACCTGTACCCTAAACCGTCCCCGTCCCCTAACCCTAACCCTAACCCTATCCCTAACCCTAACCCTTACCCGATGCCTTACCCTCACCCGTCCCCTAATCCTAAACCGTAGGCTAACACTAACCCGTACCCTAACACGTACGCTCACCCTAAACCGTTGTCGTACCATAACCGGTACCCTAAACCGTCCCCGTCCGCTAACCCTAATCCTAACCCTAACCCTAACCCTAACCCTTACCCGAAGCCTTACCCTCACCCGTCCCCTAATCCTAACCCGTACGCTAACACTAACCTGTACCCTAACACGTACGCTCACCCTAAACCGTTGTCATACCCTAACCTGTACCCTAAACAGTCCCCGTCCCCTAACCCTAACCCTAACCCTAACCTTAACCCTAACTCTTACCCGAAGCCTTACCCTCACCCGTCCCCTAATCCTAACCCGTACGCTAACACTAACCTGTACCCTAACACGTACGCTCACCCTAAACCGTTGTCATACCCTAACCTGTAACCTAAACAGTCCCCGTCCCCTAACCCTAACCCTAACCCTAACCTTAACCCTAACTCTTACCCGAAGCCTTACCCTCACCCGTCCCCTAATCCTAACCCGTACGCTAACACTAACCCATACCCTAACACGTACGCTCACCCTAATCAGTTGTCGTACCCTAACCTGTACCCTAAACCTTCCTCGTCACCTGACCCTAACCCTAACCCTAACCCTAACCCTAACACTTACCCGAAGCCTTACCCTCACCCGTCCCCTAATCCTAACCCGTACGCTGACACTAACCCATACCCTAACACGTACGCTCACCCTAAACCGTTGTCGTACCCTAACTTGTACCCTAAACCTTCCCCGTCACCGTCCCCGTCCCCTAACCCTAACCCTAACCCTAACCCTTACCCGAAGCCTTACCCTCACCCGTACCCTAATCCTAACCCGTACGTTAACACTATCCCATACCCTAACACGTACGCTCACCCTAAACCGTTGTCGTACCCTAACCTTTACCCTAAAACGTCCCCGTCCCCAAACCCTAACCCTAACCCTAACCCTAACCCTAACCCTTACCCGAAGCCTTACCCTCACCTGTCCCCTAATCCTAACCCGTACGCTAACACTAACCCGTACCCTAACACGTACGCTCACCCTAAACCGTTGTCGTATCCTAACCTCTACCCTAAACCGTCCCCATCCCCTAAACCTAACCCTAACCCTAACCCTTACCCGAAGCCTTACCCTCTCCCGTCCCCTACTCCTAACCCGTACGCTAACACTAATCCGTACCCTAACACGTACGCTCACCCTAAACCGTTGTCGTACCCTAACCTGTACACTAAACCGTCCCCGTTCCCTAACCCTAACCCTAACCCTAACCCTAACCCTAATCCTTACCCGAAGCCTTACCCTCACCCGTCCCCAATCCTAACCCATACGCTAACAATAACCCGTACCCTAACATGTACGCTCACCCTAAATCATAGACGTACCCTAACCTGTACCCTAAACCGTCCCCGTCCCCTAACCCTAACCCTAACCCTAACCCTAACCCTAACCCTTACCCGAAGCCTTACCCTCACCCGTCCCCTAATCCTAACCCGTACGCTAACACTAACCTGTACCCTAACACGTACGCTCACCCTAAACCGTTGTCGTACCCTAACCTGTACCCTAAACCGTCCCCGTCCCCGTCCCCTAACCCTAACCCTAACCCTAAACCTAACCCTTACCCGAAGCCTTACCCTCACCCTTCCCCTAATCCTAACCCGTACGCTAACACTAACCCGTACCATAACACGTACGCTCACCCTAAACCGTTGTCGTACCCTAACCTGTACCCTAAACCGTCCCCGCCCCGTCCCCTAACCCTAACCCTAACCCTAAGCCTAACCCTAACCCGAAGCCTTATCCTCACCCGTCCCCTAATCCTAAACCGTACGCTAACCCTAACCTGTACCCTAACACGTACGCTCACCCTAAACCGTTGTCGTACCCTAACCTGTACCCTAAACCGTCCCCGTCCCCGTCCCCTAACCCTAATCCTAACCCTAACCCTTACCCGAAAACTTACACTCTCCCGTCCACTAATCCTAACCCGTACGCTAACACTAACCCGTACCCTAACATGTGCGCTCACCCAAAACCGTTGTCGTACCCTAACCTGTACCCTAAACCGTCCCCGTCCCCGTCCCCTAACCCTAACCCTAACCCTAACCCTTACCCGAAGCCTTACCCTCACCCTTCCCCTAATCCTAACCCGTACGCTAACACTAACCCGTACCCTAACACGTACGCTCACCCTAAACCGTTGTCGTACCGTAACCTGTACCCTAAACCGTCCCCGTCCCCTAACCCTAACCCTAACCCTAACCCTAACCCTAACCCTTACCCGAAGCCTTACCCGCACCCGTCCCTTAATCCTAACCTGTACGCTAACACTAACCCGTACCCTAACACGTACGCTCACCCTAAACCGTTGTCGTACCCTAACCTTTACCCTAAACCGTCCCCGTCCCCTAACCCTAACCCTAACCCTAACCCTAACCCTAACCCTAACCCTTACCCGAAGCCTTACCCTCACCCGTCCCCTAATCCTAAACCGTAGGCTAACACTAACCCGTACCCTACAACGTACGCTCACCCTAAACCGTTGTCGTACCATAACCGGTACCCTAAACCGTCCCCGTCCGCTAACCCTAACCCTAACCCTAACCCTAACCCTAACCCTTACCCGAAGCCTTACCCTCACCCGTCCCCTAATCCTAACCCGTACGCTAACACTAACCCATACCCTAACACGTACGCTCACCCTAAACCGTTGTCATACCCTAACCTGTACCCAAAACCGTCCCCGTCCCCTAACCCTAACCCTAACCCTAACCTTAACCCTAACTCTTACCCGAAGCCTTACCCTCACCCGTCCCCTAATCCTAACCCGTACGCTAACACTAACACATACCCTAACACGTACGCTCACCCTAATCCGTTGTCGTACCCTAACCTGTACCCTAAAACTTCCCCGTCCCCTGACCCTAACCCTAACCCTAACCCTAACCCTAACCCTTACCCGAAGCCTTACCCTCACCCGTCCCCTAATCCTAACCCGTACGCTGACACTAACCCATACCCTAACACGTACGCTCACCCTAAACCGTTGTCGTACCCTAACCTGTACTCTAAACCGTCCCCGTCCCCTAACCCTAACCCTAACACTAACCCTTACCCGAAGCCTTACCCTCACCCGTCCCCTAATCCTAACCCGTACGCTAACACTAACCCGTACCCTAAAACGTACGCTCACCCTAAACCATTGTCGTACCCTAACCTGTACCCTAAACCGTCCCCGTCCCCGTCCCCTAACCCTAACCCTAACCCTAACCCTAACCCTAATACTTACCCGAAGCCTTACCCTCACCCGTCCCCTAATCCTAACCCGTACGCTAACACTAACCCGTACCCTTACACGTACGCTCACCGTAAACTGTTGTCGTACCCTAACATGTACCCTAAACCGTCCCCGTCCCCTAACCCTAACCCTAACCCTAACCCTTACCCGAAGCCTTACCCTCACCCGTCCCCTAATCCTAACCCGTACGCTAACACTAACCCGTACCCTAACACGTAAGCTCACCCTAAACCGTTGTCGTACCCTAACATGTACCCTAAACCGTCCCCGTCCCCTAACCCTAACCCTAACCCTAACCCTGACGCTAACCCTTACCCGAAGCCTTACCCTCTCCCGTCCCCTAATCCTAACCCGTACGCTAACACTAACCCGTACCCTAACACGTACGCTCACCCTAAACCGTTGTTGTACCCTTACCTGTACCCTAAACCGTCCCCATCCCCTAACCCTAACCCTAACCCTAACCCTTACCCGAAGCCTTACCCTCACCCGTCCCCTAATCCTAACCCGTACGCTAACACTAACCCATACCCTAACACGTACGCTCACCCTAAACCGTTGTTGTACCCTAAGTTGTACCCTAAACCGTCCCCGTCCCCTAACCCTAACCCTAACCCTAAACCTAACCCTAACCCTTACCCGAAGCCTTACCCTCACCCGTCCCCTAATCCTAACCCGTACGCTAACACTAACCCGTACCCTAACACGTACGCTCACCCTGAACCGTTGTTGTACCCTAACCTGTACCCTAATCCGTCCCCGTCCCCTAACCCTAACCCTAACCCTAACGCTAACCCTTACCCGAAGCCTTACCCTCACCCGTCCCCTAATCCTAATCCGTACGCTAACACTAACCCGTACCCTAACACGTACGCTCACCCTAAACAGTTGACGTACCCTAACCTGTACCCTAAACCGTCCCCGTCCCCTAAACCTAACCCTAACCCTAACCCTAACCCTAACCCTTACCCGAAGACTTACCCTCACCCGTCCCCTAATCCTAACCCGTACGCTAACACTAAACCGTACCCTAACACTTACGCTCACCCTAAACCGTTGTCGTACCCTAACCTGTACACTAAACCGTCCCCTAACCCTAACCCTAACCCTAACCCTAACCCTAACCCTAACACTTACCCGAAGCCTTACCCTCACCTGTCTCCAAATCCTAACCCGTACGCTAACACTAAACCGTACCCTAACACGTACGCTCAACCTAAACCGTTGTCGTACCCTAACCTGTACCCTAACCCGTCCCCGTCCCATAACCCTAACCCTAACCCTAACCCTAACCCTTACCCGAAGCCTTACCCTCACCCGTCCCCTAATCCTAACCCGTACGCTAACACTAAACCGTACCCTAACACGTACGCTCACCCTAAACCGTTGTCGTACCCTAACCTGTACCCTAAACCGTCCCCGTCCCCTAACCCTAACCCTAACCATAACCCTAACCCTAACCCTTACCCAAAGCCTTACTCTCACCCTTCCCCTAATCCTAACCCTTACGCTGACACTAACCCGTACCCTAACACGTACGCTCACCCTAAACCGTTGTCGTACCCTAACCTGTACCCTAAACCGTCCCCGTCCCCGTCCCCGTCCCCTAACCCTAACCCTAACCCTTATCCGAAGCCTTACCCTCACCCGTCCCCTAATCCTAACCCGTACACAAACACTAACCCGTACCCTTACACGTACGCTCACCCTAAACCGTTGTCGTACCCTAACCTGTACCCTAAACCGTCCCCGTCCCCTAACCCTAACCCTAACCCTAACCCTAACCCTAACCCTTACCCGAAGCCTTACCCTCACCCGTCCCCTAATCCTAACCCGTACGCTAACACTAACCCGTACCCTAACACGTACGCTCACCCTAAACCGTTGTCGTACCCTAACCTGTACCCTAAACCGTCCCCGTCCCCTAACCCTAACCCTAACCCTAACCCTAACCCTTACCCGAAGCCTTACCCTCACCCGTCCCCTAATCCTAACCCGTACGCTAACACTAAACCGTACCCTAACACGTACGCTCACCCTAAACCGTTGTCGTACCCTAACCTGTACCCTAAACCGTCCCCGTCCCCGTCCCCTAACCCTAACCCTAACCCTAACCCTAACCCTTACTCGAAGCCTTACTCTCACCCTTCCCCTAATCCTAAACCATACGCTGACACTAACCCGTACCCTAACACGTACGCTCACCCAAAACCGTTGTCGTACCCTAACCTGTACCCTAAACCGTCCCCTAACCCTAACCGTAACCGTAACCCTTACCCGAAGCCTTACCCTCACCCGTCCCCTTTTCCTAACCCGTACGCTAACACTAACCCGTACCCTAACACGTACGCTCACCCTAAACCGTTGTCGTACCCTAACCTGTACCCTAAACCGTCCCCGTCCCCTAACCCTAACCCTAACCCTAACCCTAACCTTACCCGAAGCCTTACCCTCACCCGTCCCCTAATCCTAACCCGTACGCTAACACTAAACCGTACCCTAACACGTACGCTCACCCTAAACCGTTGTCGTACCCAAACCTGTACCCTAAACCGTCCCCGTCCCCTAACCCTAACCCTAACCCTAACCCTAACCCTTACCCGAAGCCTTACCCTCACCCGTCCCCTAATCCCAACCCGTACCCTAACACTAACCCATACCCTAACACGTACGCTCACCCTAAACCGTTGTCGTACCCTAACCTGTACCCTAAACCGTCCCCGTCCCCTAACCCTAACCCTAACCCTAACCCTAACCCTAACCCTAACGCTAACCCTTACCCGAAGCCTTACCCTCACCCGTCCCCTAATCCTAACCCGTACGCTAACACTAACACGTACCCTAACACGTACGCTCACCCTAAACCGTTGTCGTACCCTAACTTGTACCCTAAACCGTCCCCGTCCCCTAACCCTAACCCTAACCCTAACGCTAACCCTAACCCTTACCCGAAGCCTTACCCTCACCCGTCCCCTAATCCTAACCCGTACGCTAACACTAACCAGTACCCTAACACGTACGCTCACCCTAAACCGTTGTCATACCCTAACCTGTACCCTAAACCGTCCCCATCCCCTTCCCTAACCCTAACCCTAAGCCGAACCCTAACACTTACCCGAAGCCTTACCCTCACCCGTCCCCTAATCCTAACCCGTACGCTAACACTAACCCGTACCCTAACACGTACGCTCAGTCTAAACCTTTGTCATACCCTAACCTGTACCCTAAACCGTCCCCGTCCCCTAACACTAACCCTAACCCGAACCCTAACCCTTACCTGAAGACTTACCCTCACCCGCCACATAATCCTAACCCGTACGCTAACACTAACCCGTACCCTAACACGTACGCTCACACTAAAACTTTTTCGTACCCTAACCTGTACCCTAAACCGTCCCCGTCCCCGTCCCCTAACCCTAACCCTAACCCTAACCCTTACCCGAGGCCTTACCCTCACCCGTCCCCTAATCCTAACCCGTACGCTAACACTAACCCGTACCCTAACACGTACGCTCACCCTAAACCGTTGTTGTACCCTAACCTGTACCCTAAACCGTCCCCGTCCCCTAACCCTAAACCTAAACCTAACCCTAACCCTAACCCTTACCCGAAGCCTTACCCTCACCCGTCCCCTAATACTAACCCGTACGCTAACACTAACCCGTACCCTAACACGTACGCTCACCCTAAACCGTTGTCGTACCCTAACCTCTACCCTAAACCGTCCCCTTCCCCTAAACCTAACCCTAACCCTAACCCTAATCTTACCCGAAGCCTTACCCTCACCCGTCCCCTAATCCTAACCCGTAGGCTAACACTAACCCGTACCCTAACACGTACGCTCTCCCTAAACCGTTGTCGTACACTAACCTGTACCCTAAACCGTCCCCGTCCGCTAAACCTAACCCTAACCCTAACCCTAACTCTTACCCGAAGCCTTACCCTCACCCGTCCCCTAATCCTAACCCGTACGCTAACACTAAACCGTACCCTAACACGTACGCTCACCCTAAACCGTTGTCGTACCCTAACCTGTACCCTAAACCGTCCCCGTCCCCTAACCCTAACCCTAACCCTAACCCTTACCCGAAGCCTTACTCTCACCCTTCCCCTAATCCTAACCCATACGCTGACACTAACCCGTACCCTAACACGTACGCTCACCCTAAACCGTTGTCGTACCCTAACCTGTACCCTAAACCGTCCCCGTCCCCGTCCCCGTTCCCTAACCCTAACCCTAACCCTTACCCGAAGCCTTACCCTCACCCGTCCCCTAATCCTAACCCGTACGCAAACACTAACCCGTACCCTAACACGTACGCTCACCCTAAAGCGTTGTCGTACCCTAACCTGTACCCTAAACCGTCCCCGTCCCATAACCCTAACCCTAACCCAAACCCTAACCCTAAGCCTTACCCGAAGCCTTACCCTCACCCGTCCCCTAATGCTAACCCGTACGCTAACACTAACCCGTCCCCTAACACGTACGCTCACCCTAAACCGTTGTCGTACCCTAAACTGTACCCAAACCGTCCCCGTCCCCTAACCCTAACCCTAACCCTAACCCTAACCCTTACCCTAAGCCTTACCCTCACCCGTCCCCTAATCCTAACCCGTACGCTAACACTAAACCGTACCCTAACACGTACGCTCACCCTAAACCGTTGTCGTACCCTAACCTGTACCCTAAACCGTCCCCGTCCCCTAACCCTAACCCTAACCCTAACCCTAACCCTAACCCTTAGCCGAAGCCTTACTCTCACCCTTCCCCTAATCCTAACCCATACGCTGACACTAACCCGTACCCTAACACGTACGCTCACCCTAAACCTTTGTCGTACCCTAACCTGTACCCTAAACCGTCCCCGTCCCCGTCCCCGTTCCCTAACCCTAACCCGAACCCTTACCCGAAGCCTTACCCTCACCCGTCCCCTAATCCTAACCAGTACGCAAACACTAACCCGTACCCTAACACGTACGCTCACCCTAAAGCGTTGTCGTACCCTAACCTGTACCCTAAACCGTCCCCGTCCCATAACCCTAACCCTAACCCAAACCCTAACCCTAACCCTTACCCGAAGCCTTACCCTCACCCGTCCCCTAATGCTAACCCGTACGCTAACACTAACCCGTCCCGTAACACGTACGCTCACCCTAAACCGTTGTCGTACCCTAAACTGTTCCCTAAACCGTCCCCGTCCCCTAACCCTAACCCTAACCCTAACCCTAACCCTTACCCGAAGCCTTACCCTCACCCGTCCCCTAATCCTAACCCGTACGCTAACACTAAACCGTACCCTAACACGTACGCTCACCCTAAACCGTTGTCGTACCCTAACCTGTACCCTAAACCGTCCCCGTCCCCTAACCCTAACCCTAACCCTAACCCTAACCCTAACCCTTAGCCGAAGCCTTACTCTCACCCTTCCCCTAATCCTAACCCATACGCTGACACTAACCCGTACCCTAACACGTACGCTCACCCTAAACCGTTGTCGTACCCTAACCTGTACCCTAAACCGTCCCCGTCCCCTAACCCTAACCCTAACCCTAACCCTAACCCTAACCCTTACCCGAAGCCTTACCCTCACCCGTCCCCTATTCCTAACCCGTACGCTAACACTAACCCGTACCCTAACACGTACGCTCACCCTAAACCATTGTCGTACCCTAACCTGTACCCTAAACCGTCCCCATCCCCTAACCCTAACCCTAACCCTAACCCTAACCCTAACACTTACCCAAAGCCTTACCCTCACCCGTCCCCTAATCCTAAACCGTACGCTAACACTAACCCATACCCTAACACGTACGCTCACCCTAAACCGTTGTCGTACCCTAAACTGTACCCTAAACCGTCCCCGTCCACTAACCCTAACCCTAACCCTAACCCTAACCCTAACCCTAACCCTAACACTTACCCGAAGCCTTACCCTCACCCGTCCCCTAATCCTAACCCGTACGCTAACACTAACACGTACCCTAACACGTACGCTCACCCTAAACCGTTGTCGTACCCTAACTTGTACCCTAAACCGTCCCCGTCCCCTAACCCTAACCCTAACCCTAACCCTAACCCTTACGCGAAGCCTTACCCTCACCCGTCCCCTAATCCTAACCCGTACTCTAACACTAACCCGTACCCTAACACGTACGCTCACTCTAAACCGTTGTCGTACCCTAACCTGTACCCTAAACCGTCCCCGTCCCCTAACAGTAACCCTAACCCGAACCCTAACCCTTACCTGAAGACTTACCCTCACCCGCCACCTAATCCTAACCCGTACGCTAACACTAACCCGTACCCTAACACGTACGCTCACCCTAAACCGTTGTCGTACCCTAACCTGTACCCTAAACCGTCCCCGTCCCCTAACCCTAACCCTAACCCTAACCCTAACCCTAACCCTTACCCGAAGCCTTACTCTCACCCTTCCCCTAATCCTAACCCATACGCTGACACTAACCCGTACCCTAACACGTACGCTCACCCTAAACCGTTGTCGTACCCTAACCTGTACCCTAAACCGTCCCCGTCCCCTAACCCTAACCCTAACCCTAACCCTAACCCTAACCCTTACCCGAAGCCTTACCCTCACCCGTCCCCTATTCCTAACCCGTACGCTAACACTAACCCGTACCCTAACACGTACGCTCACCCTAAACCGTTGTCGTACCCTAACCTGTACCCTAAACCGTCCCCGTCCCCTAACCCTAACCCTAACCCTAACCCTAACCCTAACACTTACCCAAAGCCTTACCCTCACCCGTCCCCTAATCCTAACCCGTACGCTAACACTAACCCATACCCTAACACGTACGCTCACCCTAAACCGTTGTCGTACCCTAAACTGTACCCTAAACCGTCCCCGTCCACTAACCCTAACCCTAACCCTAACCCTAACCCTAACCCTAACCCTAAACCTTACCCGAAGCCTTACCCTCACCCGTCCCCTAATCCTAACCCGTACGCTAACACTAACACGTACCCTAACACGTACGCTCACCCTAAACCGTTGTCGTACCCTAACTTGTACCCTAAACCGTCCCCGTCCCCTAACCCTAACCCTAACCCTAACCCTAACCCTTACGCGAAGCCTTACCCTCACCCGTCCCCTAATCCTAACCCGTACTCTAACACTAACCCGTACCCTAACACGTACGCTCACTCTAAACCGTTGTCGTACCCTAACCTGTACCCTAAACCGTCCCCGTCCCCTAACACTAACCCTAACCCGAACCCTAACCCTTACCTGAAGACTTACCCTCACCCGCCACCTAATCCTAACCCGTACGCTAACACTAACCCGTACCCTAACACGTACGCTCACCCTAAACCGTTGTCGTACACTAACCTGTACCCTAAACCGTCCCCGTCCCCTAACCCTAACCCTAACCCTTACCCGAAGCCTTACCCTCACCCGTCCCCTAATCCTAACCCGTACGCTAACACTAACCCGTACCCTAACACGTACGCTCACCCTAAAACTTTTTCGTACCCTAACCTGTACCCTAAACTGTCCCCGTCCCCGTCCCCTAACCCTAACCCTAACCCTAACCCTAACCCTTACCCGAAGCCTTACCCTCACCCGTCCCCTAGTCCTAACCCGTACGCTAACACTAACCCGTACCCTAACACGTACGCTCACCCTAAACCGTTGTCGTACCCTAACCTGTACCCTAAACCGTCCCCGTCCCCTAACCCTAACCCTAAACCTAACCCTAACCCTAACCCTTAACCGAAGCCTTACCCTCACCCGTCCCCTAATCCTAACCCGTACGCTAACACTAACCCGTACCCTAACACGTACGCTCACCCTAAACCGTTGTCGTACCCTAACCTGTACCCTAAACCGTTCCCGTCCCCTAACCCTAACCCTAACCCTAACCCTAACCCTTACCCGAAGCCTTACCATCACCCGTCCCCTAATCCTAACCCGTACGCTAACACTAACCCGTACCCTAACACGTACGATCACCCTAAACCGTTGTCGTACCCTAACCTGTACCCTAAACCGTCCCCGGCCCCTAACCGTAACCCTAACCCTAACCCTAACCCTAAACATAACACTTACCCAAAGCCTTACCCTCACCCGTCCCCTAATCCTAACTCGTACGCTAACACTAACCCGTACCCTAACACGTACGCTCACCCTAAGCCGTTGTCGTACCCTAACCTGTACCCTAAACCGTCCCCGTCCCCTAACCCTAACCCTAACCCTAACCCTAAACCTAACCCTTACCCGAAACCTTACCCTCACCCGTCCCCTAATCGTAACCCGTACGCTAACACTAACCCGTACCCTAACACGTACGCTCACCCTAAACCGTTGTCGTACCCTAACCTGTACCCTAAACCGTCCCCGTACCCTAACCCTAACCCTAACCCTAACCCTAACCCTAACCCCTACCCGAAGCCTTACCCTCAACCATCCCCTAATCCTAACCCGTACGCTAACACTAACCCGTACCCTAACACGTACGCTCACCCTAAACCGTTGTCGTACCCTAACCTGTACCCTAAACCGTCCCCTAACCCTAACCCTAACCCTAACCCTAACCCTAACCCTTACCCGAAGCCTTACCCTCACCCGTCCCCTAATCCTAACCCGTAGGCTAACACTAACCCGTACCCTAACACGTACGCTCACCCTAAACCGTTGTCGTACCCTAACCTGTACCCTAAACCGTCCCCGTCCCCTAACCCTAACCCTAACCCTAACCCTAACCCTAACCCTTACCCGAAGCCTTACCCTCACCCGTCCCCTATTCCTAACCCGTACGCTAACACTAACCCGTACCCTAACACGTACGCTCACCCTAAACCGTTGTCGTACCCTAACCTGTACCCTAAACCGTCCCCGTCCCCTAACCCTAACCCTAACCCTAACCCTAACCCTAACACTTACCCAAAGCCTTACCCTCACCCGTCCCCTAATCCTAACCCGTACGCTAACACTAACCCATACCCTAACACGTACGCTCACCCTAAACCGTTGTCGTACCCTAAACTGTACCCTAAACCGTCCCCGTCCACTAACCCTAACCCTAACCCTAACCCTAACCCTAACCCTAACCCTAAACCTTACCCGAAGCCTTACCCTCACCCGTCCCCTAATCCTAACCCGTACGCTAACACTAACACGTACCCTAACACGTACGCTCACCCTAAACCGTTGTCGTACCCTAACTTGTACCCTAAACCGTCCCCGTCCCCTAACCCTAACCCTAACCCTAACCCTAACCCTTACGCGAAGCCTTACCCTCACCCGTCCCCTAATCCTAACCCGTACTCTAACACTAACCCGTACCCTAACACGTACGCTCACTCTAAACCGTTGTCGTACCCTAACCTGTACCCTAAACCGTCCCCGTCCCCTAACACTAACCCTAACCCGAACCCTAACCCTTACCTGAAGACTTACCCTCACCCGCCACCTAATCCTAACCCGTACGCTAACACTAACCCGTACCCTAACACGTACGCTCACCCTAAACCGTTGTCGTACACTAACCTGTACCCTAAACCGTCCCCGTCCCCTAACCCTAACCCTAACCCTAACCCTTACCCGAAGCCTTACCCTCACCCGTCCCCTAATCCTAACCCGTACGCTAACACTAACCCGTACCCTAACACGTACGCTCACCCTAAAACTTTTTCGTACCCTAACCTGTACCCTAAACTGTCCCCGTCCCCGTCCCCTAACCCTAACCCTAACCCTAACCCTAACCCTTACCCGAAGCCTTACCCTCACCCGTCCCCTAGTCCTAACCCGTACGCTAACACTAACCCGTACCCTAACACGTACGCTCACCCTAAACCGTTGTCGTACCCTAACCTGTACCCTAAACCGTCCCCGTCCCCTAACCCTAACCCTAAACCTAACCCTAACCCTAACCCTTAACCGAAGCCTTACCCTCACCCGTCCCCTAATCCTAACCCGTACGCTAACACTAACCCGTACCCTAACACGTACGCTCACCCTAAACCGTTGTCGTACCCTAACCTGTACCCTAAACCGTTCCCGTCCCCTAACCCTAACCCTAACCCTAACCCTAACCCTTACCCGAAGCCTTACCATCACCCGTCCCCTAATCCTAACCCGTACGCTAACACTAACCCGTACCCTAACACGTACGATCACCCTAAACCGTTGTCGTACCCTAACCTGTACCCTAAACCGTCCCCGGCCCCTAACCGTAACCCTAACCCTAACCCTAACCCTAAACATAACACTTACCCAAAGCCTTACCCTCACCCGTCCCCTAATCCTAACTCGTACGCTAACACTAACCCGTACCCTAACACGTACGCTCACCCTAAGCCGTTGTCGTACCCTAACCTGTACCCTAAACCGTCCCCGTCCCCTAACCCTAACCCTAACCCTAACCCTAAACCTAACCCTTACCCGAAACCTTACCCTCACCCGTCCCCTAATCGTAACCCGTACGCTAACACTAACCCGTACCCTAACACGTACGCTCACCCTAAACCGTTGTCGTACCCTAACCTGTACCCTAAACCGTCCCCGTACCCTAACCCTAACCCTAACCCTAACCCTAACCCTAACCCTAACCCTAACATGTACGCTCACCCTAAACCGTTGTCGTACCCTAACCTGTACCCTAAACCGTCCCCTAACCCTAACCCTAACCCTAACCCTAACCCTAACCCTTACCCGAAGCCTTACCCTCACCCGTCCCCTAATCCTAACCCGTAGGCTAACACTAACCCGTACCCTAACACGTACGCTCACCCTAAACCGTTGTCGTACCCTAACCTGTACCCTAAACCGTCCCCGTCCCCTAAATTTAACCCTAACCCTAACCCTAACCCTAACCCTTACCCGAAGCCTTACCCTCACCCGTCCCCTAATCCTAACCCGTACGCTAACACTAACCCGTACCCTAACACGTACGCTCACCCTAAATGGTTGTCTTACCCTAACTGGTACCCTAAACCGTCCCCGTCCCCTAACCCTAACCCTAACCCTAACCCTAACCCTAACCCTTACCCGAAGCCTAACCTTCACCCGTCCCCTAATCCTAACCCGTACGCTAACACTAACCCGTACCTTAACACGTATGCTCACCCTAAACCGTTGTTGTACCCTAACCTGTACCTTAAACCGTCCCCGTCCCCTAAACCTAACCCTAACCCTAACCTTAACCCTAACCCTTACCCGAAGCCTTACCCTCACCCGTCCCCTAATCCTAACCCGTACGCTAACACTAACCCGTACCCTAACACGTATGCTCACCCTAAACCGTTGTCGTACCCTAACCTGTATCTTAAACCGTCCCCGTCCCCTAACCCTAACCCTAACCCTAACCCTAACCCTAACCCTTACCCGAAGCCTTACCCTCACCCGTCCCCTAATCCTAACCCGTACGCTAACACTAACCCATAACCTAACACGTACGCTCACCCTAAACCGTTGTCGTACCCTAACCTGGAACCTAAACCTTCCCCATCCCCTAACCCTAACCCTAACCCTAACACTAAACCTTACCCGAAGCCTTACCCTCACCCGTCCCCTAATCCTAACCCGTACGTTGACACTAACCCGTACCCTAACACGTACGCTCACCCTAAACCGTTGTCGTACCCTAACCTGTACCCTAAACCGTCCCTGTCCCCTAACCCTAACCCTAACCCTAACCCTAACCCTTACCCGAAGCCTTACCCTCACCCGTCCCCCTAATCCTAACCCGTACGCTGACACTAAACCTTACCCTGACACGTACGCTCACCCTAAACCGTTGTCGTACCCTAACCTGTACCCTGAACCGTCCCCGTCCCCTAACCCTAACCCTAACCCTAACCCTAACCCTTACCCGAAGTCTTACCCTCACCCGTCCTCTAATCCTAACCCGTACGCTAACACTAACCCGTACCCTAACACGTACGCCCACCCTAAACCGTTGTCGTACCCTAACCTGTACCCTAAACCGTCCCTGTCCCCTAACCCTAACCCTAACCCTAACCGTAACCCTTACCCGAAGCCTTACCCTCACCCGTCACCTAATCCTAACCCGTACGCTAATACTAACCCGTACGCTAACACGTATGCTCACCCTAAACCTTTGTCGTACCCTAACCTGTACCCTAAACCGTCCCCTTCCCCGTCCCCTAACCCTAACCCTAACCCTAAACCTTACCCTTACCCGGAGCCTTACCCTCACCCTTTCCCTAATCCTAACCCGTACGCTAACACTAACCCGTACCATAACACGTACGCTCACCCTAAACCGTTGTCGTACCCTAAACTGTACCCTAAACCGTCCCCGTCCCCGTCCCCTAATCCTAACCCTAACCCTAACCCTAACCCTTACCCGAAGCCTTATCTTCACCCGTCGCCTAATCCTAAACCGTACGCTAACACTAACCCGTACCCTAACACGTATGCTCACACTAAACCGTTGTCGTACCCTAACCTGTACCCTAAACCGTCCCCGTCCCCGTCCCCTAACCCTAACCCTAACCCTAACCCTTACCCGAAGCCTTACACTCACCCGTCCACTAATCCTAACCCGTACGCTAACACTAACCCGTACCCTAACACGTGCGCTCACCCAAAACCGTTGTCGTACCCTAACCTGTACCCTAAACCGTCCCCGTCCCCTAACCCTAACCCTAACCCTAACCCTAACCCTAACCCTTACCCGAAGCCTTACCCTCACCCGTCCCCTAATCCTAACCCGTACGCTAACACTAACCCGTACCCTAAAACGTACGCTCACCCTAAACCGTTGTCGTTCCGTAACCTGTACCCTAAACCGTCCCCGTCCCCTAACCCTAACCCTAACCCTAACCCTAACCCTAACCCTTACCCGAAGCCTTACCCGCACCCGTCCCTTAATCCTAACCCGTACGCTAACACTGACCCGTACCCTAACACGTACGCTCACCCTAAACCGTTGTCGTACCCTAACCTGTACCCTAAACCGTCCCCGTCCCCTAACCCTAACCCTAACCCTAACCCTAACCCTAACCCTTACCCGAAGCCTTACCCTCACCCGTCCCCTAATCCTAACCCGTAGTCTAACACTAACCCGTACCCTAACACGTACGCTCACCCTAAACCGTTGTCGTACCCTAACCGGTACCCTAAACCGTCCCCGTCCGCTAACCCTAACCCTAACCTTAACCCTAACCCTAACCCTTACCCGAAGCCTTACCCTCACCCGTCCCCTAATCCTAACCCGTATGCTAACACTAACCCGTACCCTAATACGTACGCTCACCCTAAACCGTTGTCATACCCTAACCTGTACCCTAAACCGTCCCCGTCCCCTAACCCTAACACTAACCCTAACCTTAACCCTAACCCTTACCCGAAGACTTACCCTCACCCGTCCCCTAATCCTAACCCGTACGCTAACACTAACCCATACCCTAACACGTACGCTCACCCTAATCCGTTGTCGTACCCTAACCTGTACCCTAAATCTTCCCCGTCCCCTAACCCTAACCCTAAACCTAACCCTAACCCTAACCCTTACCCGAAGCCTTACCCTCACCCGTCCCCTAATCCTAACCCGTACGCTGACACTAACCCATACCCTAACACGTACGCTCACCCTAAACCGTTGTTGTACCCTAACCTGTACCCTAAACCGTCCCCGTCCCCTAACCCTAACCCTAACCCTAACCCTAACCCTTACCCGAAGCCTTACCCTCACCCGTCACCTAATCCTAACCCGTACGCTAACACTAACCCGTACCCTAACACGTACGCTCACCCTAAAACGTTGTCGTACCCTAACCTGTACCCTAAACCGTCCCCGTCCCCGTCCCCTAACCCTAACCCTAACCCTAAACCTAACCCTTACCCGAAGCGTACCCTCACCCGTCCCCTAATCCTAACCCGTACGCTAACACTAACCCGTACCCTAACACGTACGCTCACCCTAAACCGTTGTCGTACCCTAACCTGTACCCTAAACCTTCCCCGTCCCCGTCCCCGTCCCCTAACCCTAACCCTAACCCTAAACCTTACCCGAAGCCTTACCCTCACCCGTACCCTAATCCTAACCCGTACGTTAACACTAACCCATACCCTAACACGTACGCTCTCCCTAAACCGTTGTCGTACCCTAACCTGTACCCTAAAACGTCCCCGTCCCCTAACCCTAACCCTAACCCTAACCCTAACCCTAACCCTTACCCGAAGCCTTACCCTCACCCGTCCCCTAATCCTAACCCGTACGCTAACACTAACCCATACCCTAACACGTACGCTCACCCTAAACCGTTGTCGTACCCTAAACTGTACCCTAAACCGTCCCCGTCCACTAACCCTAACCCTAACCCTAACCCTAACCCTAACCCTAACCCTAACCCTTACCCGAAGCCTTACCCTCACCCGTCCCCTAATCCTAACCCGTACGCTAACACTAACACGTACCCTAACACGTACGCTCACCCTAAACCGTTGTCGTACCCTAACTTGTACCCTAAACCGTCCCCGTCCCCTAACCCTAACCCTAACCCTAACCCTAACCCTTACGCGAAGCCTTACCCTCACCCGTCCCCTAATCCTAACCCGTACTCTAACACTAACCCGTACCCTAACACGTACGCTCACTCTAAACCGTTGTCGTACCCTAACCTGTACCCTAAACCGTCCCCGTCCCCTAACACTAACCCTAACCCGAACCCTAACCCTTACCTGAAGACTTACCCTCACCCGCCACCTAATCCTAACCCGTACGCTAACACTAACCCGTACCCTAACACGTACGCTCACCCTAAAACGTTGTCGTACACTAACCTGTACCCTAAACCGTCCCCGTCCCCTAACCCTAACCCTAACCCTAACCCTTACCCGAAGCCTTACCCTCACCCGTCCCCTAATCCTAACCCGTACGCTAACACTAACCCGTACCCTAACACGTACGCTCACCCTAAAACTTTTTCGTACCCTAACCTGTACCCTAAACTGTCCCCGTCCCCGTCCCCTAACCCTAACCCTAACCCTAACCCTAACCCTTACCCGAAGCCTTACCCTCACCCGTCCCCTAGTCCTAACCCGTACGCTAACACTAACCCGTACCCTAACACGTACGCTCACCCTAAACCGTTGTCGTACCCTAACCTGTACCCTAAACCGGCCCCGTCCCCTAACCCTAACCCTAAACCTAACCCTAACCCTAACCCTTACCCGAAGCCTTACCCTCACCCGTCCCCTAATCCTAACCCGTACGCTAACACTAACCCGTACCCTAACACGTACGCTCACCCTAAACCGTTGTCGTACCCTAACCTGTACCCTAAACCGTTCCCGTCCCCTAACCCTAACCCTAACCCTAACCCTAACCCTTACCCGAAGCCTTACCATCACCCGTCCCCTAATCCTAACCCGTACGCTAACACTAACCCGTACCCTAACACGTACGATCACCCTAAACCGTTGTCGTACCCTAACCTGTACCCTAAACCGTCCCCGGCCCCTAACCGTAACCCTAACCCTAACCCTAACCCTAAACATAACACTTACCCAAAGCCTTACCATCACCCGTCCCCTAATCCTAACTCGTACGCTAACACTAACCCGTACCCTAACACGTACGCTCACCCTAAGCCGTTGTCGTACCCTAACCTGTACCCTAAACCGTCCCCGTCCCCTAAGCCTAACCCTAACCCTAACCCTAAACCTAACCCTTACCCGAAACCTTACCCTCACCCGTCCCCTAATCGTAACCCGTACGCTAACACTAACCCGTACCCTAACACGTACGCTCACCCTAAACCGTTGTCGTACCCTAACCTGTACCCTAAACCGTCCCCGTACCCTAACCCTAACCCTAACCCTAACCCTAACCCTAACCCCTACCCGAAGCCTTACCCTCAACCGTCCCCTAATCCTAACCCGTACGCTAACACTAACCCGTACCCTAACACGTACGCTCACCCTAAACCGTTGTCGTACCCTAACCTGTACCCTAAACCGTCCCCTAACCCTAACCCTAACCCTAACCCTAACCCTAACCCTTACCCGAAGCCTTACCCTCACCCGTCCCCTAATCCTAACCCGTAGGCTAACACTAACCCGTACCCTAACACGTACGCTCACCCTAAACCGTTGTCGTACCCTAACCTGTACCCTAAACCGTCCCCGTCCCCTAAATTTAACCCTAACCCTAACCCTAACCCTTACCCGAAGCCTTACCCTCACCCGTCCCCTAATCCTAACCCGTACGCTAACACTAACCCGTACCCTAACACGTACGCTCACCCTAAATCGTTGTCTTACACTAACTGGTACCCTAAACCGTCCCCGTCCCCTAACCCTAACCCTAACCCTAACCCTAACCCTAACCCTTACCCGAAGCCTAACCCTCACCCGTCCCCTAATCCTAACCCGTACGCTAACACTAACCCGTACCTTAACACGTATGCTCACCCTAAACCGTTGTCGTACCCTAACCTGTACCTTAAACCGTCCCCGTCCCCTAAACCTAACCCTAACCCTAACCTTAACCCTAACCCTTACCCGAAGCCCTACCCTCACCCGTCCCCTAATCCTAACCCGTACGCTAACACTAACCCGTACCCTAACACGTATGCTCACCCTAAACCGTTGTCGTACCCTAACCTGTATCTTAAACCGTCCCCGTCCCCGTCCCCTAACCCTAACCCTAACCCTAACCCTAACCCTTACCCGAAGCCTTACCCTCACCCGTCCCCTAATCCTAACCCGTAAGCTAACACTAACCCATAACCTAACACGTACGCTCACCCTAAACCGTTGTCGTACCCTAACCTGGAACCTAAACCTTCCCCATCCCCTAACCCTAACCCTAACCCTAACACTAAACCTTACCCGAAGCCTTACCCTCACCCGTCCCCTAATCCTAACCCGTACGTTGACACTAACCCGTACCCTAACACGTACGCTCACCCTAAACCGTTGTCGTACCCTAACCTGTACCCTAAACCGTCCCTGTCCCCTAACCCTAACCCTAACCCTAACCCTAACCCTTACCCAAAGCCTTACCCTCACCCGTCCCCCTAATCCTAACCCGTACGCTGACACTAAACCTTACCCTGACACGTACGCTCACCCTAAACCGTTGTCGTACCCTAACCTGTACCCTGAACCGTCCCCGTCCCCTAACCCTAACCCTAACCCTAACCCTAACCCTTACCCGAAGTCTTACCCTCACCCGTCCTCTAATCCTAACCCGTACGCTAACACTAACCCGTACCCTAACACGTACGCCCACCCTAAACCGTTGTCGTACCCTAACCTGTACCCTAAACCGTCCCCGTCCCCTAACCCTAACCCTAACCCTAACCGTAACCCTTACCCGAAGCCTTACCCTCACCCGTCACCTAATCCTAACCCGTACGCTAATACTAACCCGTACGCTAACACGTACGCTCACCCTAAACCTTTGTCGTACCCTAACCTGTACCCTAAACCGTCCCCTTCCCCGTCCCCTAACCCTAACCCTAACCCTAAACCTTACCCTTACCCGGAGCCTTACCCTCACCCTTTCCCTAATCCTAACCCGTACGCTAACACTAACCCGTACCATAACACGTACGCTCACCCTAAACCGTTGTCGTACCCTAAACTGTACCCTAAACCGTCCCCGTCCCCGTCCCCTAATCCTAACCCTAACCCTAACCCTAACCCTTACCCGAAGCCTTATCTTCACCCGTCGCCTAATCCTAAACCGTACGCTAACACTAACCCGTACCCTAACACGTATGCTCACACTAAACCGTTGTCGTACCCTAACCTGTACCCTAAACCGTCCCCGTCCCCGTCCCCTAACCCTAACCCTAACCCTAACCCTTACCCGAAGCCTTACACTCACCCGTCCACTAATCCTAACCCGTACGCTAACACTAACCCGTACCCTAACACGTGCGCTCACCCAAAACCGTTGTCGTACCCTAACCTGTACCCTAAACCGTCCCCGTCCCCTAACCCTAACCCTAACCCTAACCCTAACCCTAACCCTTACCCGAAGCCTTACCCTCACCCGTCCCCTAATCCTAACCCGTACGCTAACACTAACCCGTACCCTAAAACGTACGCTCACCCTAAACCGTTGTCGTTCCGTAACCTGTACCCTAAACCGTCCCCGTCCCCTAACCCTAACCCTAACCCTAACCCTAACCCTAACCCTTACCCGAAGCCTTACCCGCACCCGTCCCTTAATCCTAACCCGTACGCTAACACTGACCCGTACCCTAACACGTACGCTCACCCTAAACCGTTGTCGTACCCTAACCTGTACCCTAAACCGTCCCCGTCCCCTAACCCTAACCCTAACCCTAACCCTAACCCTAACCCTAACCCTTACCCGAAGCCTTACCCTCACCCGTCCCCTAATACTAACCCGTACGCTAACACTAACCCGTACCCTAACACGTACGCTCACCCTAAACCGTTGTCGTACCCTAACCTCTACCCTAAACCGTCCCCGTCCCCTAAACCTAACCCTAACCCTAACCCTAACCTTACCCGAAGCCTTACCCTCACCCGTCCCCTAATCCTAACCCGTAGGCTAACACTAACCCGTACCCTAACACGTACGCTCACCCTAAACCGTTGTCGTACCCTAACCTGTACCCTAAACCGTCCCCGTCCCCGTCCCCGTTCCCTAACCCTAACCCTAACCCTTACCCGAAGCCTTACCCTCACCCGTCCCCTAATCCTAACCCGTACGCAAACACTAACCCGTACCCTAACATGTACGCTCACCCTAAAGCGTTGTCGTACCCTAACCTGTACCCTAAACCGTCCCCGTCCCCTAACCCTAACCCTAACCCAAACCCTAACCCTAACCCTTACCCGAAGCCTTACCCTCACCCGTCCCCTAATGCTAACCCGTACGCTAACACTAACCCGTCCCCTAACACGTACGCTCACCCTAAACCGTTGTCGTACCCTGAACTGTACCCTAAACCGTCCCCGTCCCCTAACCCTAACCCTAACCCTAACCCTAACCCTTACCCGAAGCCTTACCCTCACCCGTCCCCTAATCCTAACCCGTACGCTAACACTAAACCGTACCCTAACACGTACGCTCACCCTAAACCGTTGTCGTACCCTAACCTGTACCCTAAACTGTCCCCGTCCCCTAACCCTAACCCTAACCCTAACCCTAACCCTAACCCTTACCCGAAGCCTTACTCTCACCCTTCCCCTAATCCTAACCCATACGCTGACACTAACCCGTACCCTAACACGTACGCTCACCCTAAACCGTTGTCGTACCCTAACCTGTACCCTAAACCGTCCCCGTCCCCTAACCCTAACCCTAACCCTAACCCTAACCCTAACCCTTACCCGAAGCCTTACCCTCACCCGTCCCCTATTCCTAACCCGTACGCTAACACTAACCCGTACCCTAACACGTACGCTCACCCTAAACCGTTGTCGTACCCTAACCTGTACCCTAAACCGTCCCCGTCCCCTAACCCTAACCCTAACCCTAACCCTAACCCTAACACTTACCCAAAGCCTTACCCTCACCCGTCCCCTAATCCTAACCCGTACGCTAACACTAACCCATACCCTAACACGTACGCTCACCCTAAACCGTTGTCGTACCCTAAACTGTACCCTAAACCGTCCCCGTCCACTAACCCTAACCCTAACCCTAACCCTAACCCTAACCCTAACCCTAACCCTTACCCGAAGCCTTACCCTCACCCGTCCCCTAATCCTAACCCGTACGCTAACACTAACACGTACCCTAACACGTACGCTCACCCTAAACCGTTGTCGTACCCTAACTTGTACCCTAAACCGTCCCCGTCCCCTAACCCTAACCCTAACCCTAACCCTAACCCTTACGCGAAGCCTTACCCTCACCCGTCCCCTAATCCTAACCCGTACTCTAACACTAACCCGTACCCTAACACGTACGCTCACTCTAAACCGTTGTCGTACCCTAACCTGTACCCTAAACCGTCCCCGTCCCCTAACACTAACCCTAACCCGAACCCTAACCCTTACCTGAAGACTTACCCTCACCCGCCACCTAATCCTAACCCGTACGCTAACACTAACCCGTACCCTAACACGTACGCTCACCCTAAACCGTTGTCGTACACTAACCAGTACCATAAACCGTCCCCGTCCCCTAACCCTAACCCTAACCCTAACCCTTACCCGAAGCCTTACCCTCACCCGTCCCCTAATCCTAACCCGTACGCTAACACTAACCCGTACCCTAACACGTACGCTCACCCTAAAACTTTTTCGTACCCTAACCTGTACCCTAAACTGTCCCCGTCCCCGTCCCCTAACCCTAACCCTAACCCTAACCCTAACCCTTACCCGAAGCCTTACCCTCACCCGTCCCCTAGTCCTAACCCGTACGCTAACACTAACCCGTACCCTAACACGTACGCTCACCCTAAACCGTTGTCGTACCCTAACCTGTACCCTAAACCGTCCCCGTCCCCTAACCCTAACCCTAAACCTAACCCTAACCCTAACCCTTACCCGAAGCCTTACCCTCACCCGTCCCCTAATCCTAACCCGTACGCTAACACTAACCCGTACCCTAACACGTACGCTCACCCTAAACCGTTGTCGTACCCTAACCTGTACCCTAAACCGTTCCCGTCCCCTAACCCTAACCCTAACCCTAACCCTAACCCTTACCCGAAGCCTTACCATCACCCGTCCCCTAATCCTAACCCGTACGCTAACACTAACCCGTACCCTAACACGTACGATCACCCTAAACCGTTGTCGTACCCTAACCTGTACCCTAAACCGTCCCCGGCCCTTAACCGTAACCCTAACCCTAACCCTAACCCTAAACATAACACTTACCCAAAGCCTTACCCTCACCCGTCCCCTAATCCTAACTCGTACGCTAACACTAACCCGTACCCTAACACGTACGCTCACCCTAAGCCGTTGTCGTACCCTAACCTGTACCCTAAACCGTCCCCGTCCCCTAACCCTAACCCTAACCCTAACCCTAAACCTAACCCTTACCCGAAACCTTACCCTCACCCGTCCCCTAATCGTAACCCGTACGCTAACACTAACCCGTACCCTAACACGTACGCTCACCCTAAACCGTTGTCGTACCCTAACCTGTACCCTAAACCGTCCCCGTACCCTAACCCTAACCCTAACCCTAACCCTAACCCTAACCCCTACCCGAAGCCTTACCCTCAACCGTCCCCTAATCCTAACCCGTACGCTAACACTAACCCGTACCCTAACACGTACGCTCACCCTAAACCGTTGTCGTACCCTAACCTGTACCCTAAACCGTCCCCTAACCCTAACCCTAACCCTAACCCTAACCCTAACCCTTACCCGAAGCCTTACCCTCACCCGTCCCCTAATCCTAACCCGTAGGCTAACACTAACCCGTACCCTAACACGTACGCTCACCCTAAACCGTTGTCGTACCCTAACCTGTACCCTAAACCGTCGCCGTCCCCTAAATTTAACCCTAACCCTAACCCTAACCCTAACCCTTACCCGAAGCCTTACCCTCACCCGTCCCCTAATCCTAACCCGTACGCTAACACTAACCCGTACCCTAACACGTACGCTCACCCTAAATCGTTGTCTTACCCTAACTGGTACCCTAAACCGTCCCCGTCCACTAACCCTAACCCTAACCCTAACCCTAACCCTAACCCTTACCCGAAGCCTAACCCTCACCCGTCCCCTAATCCTAACCCGTACGCTAACACTAACCCGTACCTTAACACGTATGCTCACCCTAAACCGTTGTTGTACCCTAACCTGTACCTTAAACCGTCCCCGTCCCCTAAACCTAACCCTAACCCTAACCTTAACCCTAACCCTTACCCGAAGCCTTACCCTCACCCGTCCCCTAATCCTAACCCGTACGCTAACACTAACCCGTACCCTAACACGTATGCTCACCCTAAACCGTTGTCGTACCCTAACCTGTATCTTAAACCGTCCCCGTCCCCTAACCCTAACCCTAACCCTAACCCTAACCCTAACCCTTACCCGAAGCCTTACCCTCACCCGTCCCCTAATCCTAACCCGTACGCTAACACTAACCCATAACCTAACACGTACGCTCACCCTAAACCGTTGTCGTACCCTAACCTGGAACCTAAATCTTCCCCATCCCCTAACCCTAACCCTAACCCTAACACTAAACCTTACCCGAAGCCTTACCCTCACCCGTCCCCTAATCCTAACCCGTACGTTGACACTAACCCGTACCCTAACACGTACGCTCACCCTAAACCGTTGTCGTACCCTAACCTGTACCCTAAACCGTCCCTGTCCCCTAACCCTAACCCTAACCCTAACCCTAACCCTTACCCGAAGCCTTACCCTCACCCGTCCCCCTAATCCTAACCCGTACGCTGACACTAAACCTTACCCTGACACATACGCTCACCCTAAACCGTTGTCGTACCCTAACCTGTACCCTGAACCGTCCCCGTCCCCTAACCCTAACCCTAACCCTAACCCTAACCCTTACCCTAAGTCTTACCCTCACCCGTCCTCTAATCCTAACCCGTACGCTAACACTAACCCGTACCCTAACACGTACGCCCACCCTAAACCGTTGTCGTACCCTAACCTGTACCCTAAACCGTCCCCGTCCCCTAACCCTAACCCTAACCCTAACCGTAACCCTTACCCGAAGCCTTACCCTCACCCGTCACCTAATCCTAACCCGTACGCTAATACTAACCCGTACGCTAACACGTACGCTCACCCTAAACCTTTGTCGTACCCTAACCTGTACCCTAAACCGTCCCCTTCCCCGTCCCCTAACCCTAACCCTAACCCTAAACCTTACCCTTACCCGGAGCCTTACCCTCACCCTTTCCCTAATACTAACCCGTACGCTAACACTAACCCGTACCATAACACGTACGCTCACCCTAAACCGTTGTCGTACCCTAAACTGTACCCTAAACCGTCCCCGTCCCCGTCCCCTAATCCTAACCCTAACCCTAACCCTAACCCTTACCCGAAGCCTTATCTTCACCCGTCGCCTAATCCTAAACCGTACGCTAACACTAACCCGTACCCTAACACGTATGCTCACACTAAACCGTTGTCGTACCCTAACCTGTACCCTAAACCGTCCCCGTCCCCGTCCCCTAACCCTAACCCTAACCCTAACCCTTACCCGAAGCCTTACACTCACCCGTCCACTAATCCTAACCCGTACGCTAACACTAACCCGTACCCTAACACGTGCGCTCACCCAAAACCGTTGTCGTACCCTAACCTGTACCCTAAACCGTCCCCGTCCCCTAACCCTAACCCTAACCCTAACCCTAACCCTAACCCTTACCCGAAGCCTTACCCTCACCCGTCCCCTAATCCTAACCCGTACGCTAACACTAACCCGTACCCTAAAACGTACGCTCACCCTAAACCGTTGTCGTTCCGTAACCTGTACCCTAAACCGTCCCCGTCCCCTAACCCTAACCCTAACCCTAACCCTAACCCTAACCCTTACCCGAAGCCTTACCCGCACCCGTCCCTTAATCCTAACCCGTACGCTAACACTGACCCGTACCCTAACACGTACGCTCACCCTAAACCGTTGTCGTACCCTAACCTCTACCCTAAACCGTCCCCGTCCCCTAACCCTAACCCTAACCCTAACCCTAACCCTAACCCTTACCCGAAGCCTTACCCTCACCCGTCCCCTAATCCTAACCCGTAGTCTAACACTAACCCGTACCCTAACACGTACGCTCACCCTAAACCGTTGTCGTACCCTAACCGGTACCCTAAACCGTCCCCGTCCGCTAACCCTAACCCTAACCTTAACCCTAACCCTAACCCTTACCCGAAGCCTTACCCTCACCCGTCCCCTAATCCTAACCCGTATGCTAACACTAACCCATACCCTAATACGTACGCTCACCCTAAACCGTTGTCATACCCTAACCTGTACCCTAAACCGTCCCCGTCCCCTAACCCTAACACTAACCCTAACCTTAACCCTAACCCTTACCCGAAGACTTACCCTCACCCGTCCCCTAATCCTAACCCGTACGCTAACACTAACCCATACCCTAACACGTACGCTCACCCTAATCCGTTGTCGTACCCTAACCTGTACCCTAAATCTTCCCCGTCCCCTAACCCTAACCCTAAACCTAACCCTAACCCTAACCCTTACCCGAAGCCTTACCCTCACCCGTCCCCTAATCCTAACCCGTACGCTGACACTAACCCATACCCTAACACGTACGCTCACCCTAAACCGTTGTTGTACCCTAACCTGTACCCTAAACCGTCCCCGTCCCCTAACCCTAACCCTAACCCTAACCCTAACCCTTACCCGAAGCCTTACCCTCACCCGTCACCTAATCCTAACCCGTACGCTAACACTAACCCGTACCCTAACACGTACGCTCACCCTAAAACGTTGTCGTACCCTAACCTGTACCCTAAACCGTCCCCGTCCCCGTCCCCTAACCCTAACCCTAACCCTAAACCTAACCCTTACCCGAAGCGTACCCTCACCCGTCCCCTAATCCTAACCCGTACGCTAACACTAACCCGTACCCTAACACGTACGCTCACCCTAAACCGTTGTCGTACCCTAACCTGTACCCTAAACCTTCCCCGTCCCCGTCCCCGTCCCCTAACCCTAACCCTAACCCTAAACCTTACCCGAAGCCTTACCCTCACCCGTACCCTAATCCTAACCCGTACGTTAACACTAACCCATACCCTAACACGTACGCTCTCCCTAAACCGTTGTCGTACCCTAACCTGTACCCTAAAACGTCCCCGTCCCCTAACCCTAACCCTAACCCTAACCCTAACCCTAACCCTTACCCGAAGCCTTACCCTCACCCGTCCCCTAATCCTAACCCGTACGCTAACACTAACCCATACCCTAACACGTACGCTCACCCTAAACCGTTGTCGTACCCTAAACTGTACCCTAAACCGTCCCCGTCCACTAACCCTAACCCTAACCCTAACCCTAACCCTAACCCTAACCCTAACCCTTACCCGAAGCCTTACCCTCACCCGTCCCCTAATCCTAACCCGTACGCTAACACTAACACGTACCCTAACACGTACGCTCACCCTAAACCGTTGTCGTACCCTAACTTGTACCCTAAACCGTCCCCGTCCCCTAACCCTAACCCTAACCCTAACCCTAACCCTTACGCGAAGCCTTACCCTCACCCGTCCCCTAATCCTAACCCGTACTCTAACACTAACCCGTACCCTAACACGTACGCTCACTCTAAACCGTTGTCGTACCCTAACCTGTACCCTAAACCGTCCCCGTCCCCTAACACTAACCCTAACCCGAACCCTAACCCTTACCTGAAGACTTACCCTCACCCGCCACCTAATCCTAACCCGTACGCTAACACTAACCCGTACCCTAACACGTACGCTCACCCTAAACCTTTGTCGTACACTAACCTGTACCCTAAACCGTCCCCGTCCCCTAACCCTAACCCTAACCCTAACCCTTACCCGAAGCCTTACCCTCACCCGTCCCCTAATCCTAACCCGTACGCTAACACTAACCCGTACCCTAACACGTACGCTCACCCTAAAACTTTTTCGTACCCTAACCTGTACCCTAAACTGTCCCCGTCCCCGTCCCCTAACCCTAACCCTAACCCTAACCCTAACCCTTACCCGAAGCCTTACCCTCACCCGTCCCCTAGTCCTAACCCGTACGCTAACACTAACCCGTACCCTAACACGTACGCTCACCCTAAACCGTTGTCGTACCCTAACCTGTACCCTAAACCGGCCCCGTCCCCTAACCCTAACCCTAAACCTAACCCTAACCCTAACCCTTACCCGAAGCCTTACCCTCACCCGTCCCCTAATCCTAACCCGTACGCTAACACTAACCCGTACCCTAACACGTACGCTCACCCTAAACCGTTGTCGTACCCTAACCTGTACCCTAAACCGTTCCCGTCCCCTAACCCTAACCCTAACCCTAACCCTAACCCTTACCCGAAGCCTTACCATCACCCGTCCCCTAATCCTAACCCGTACGCTAACACTAACCCGTACCCTAACACGTACGATCACCCTAAACCGTTGTCGTACCCTAACCTGTACCCTAAACCGTCCCCGGCCCCTAACCGTAACCCTAACCCTAACCCTAACCCTAAACATAACACTTACCCAAAGCCTTACCCTCACCCGTCCCCTAATCCTAACTCGTACGCTAACACTAACCCGTACCCTAACACGTACGCTCACCCTAAGCCGTTGTCGTACCCTAACCTGTACCCTAAACCGTCCCCGTCCCCTAACCCTAACCCTAACCCTAACCCTAAACCTAACCCTTACCCGAAACCTTACCCTCACCCGTCCCCTAATCGTAACCCGTACGCTAACACTAACCCGTACCCTAACACGTACGCTCACCCTAAACCGTTGTCGTACCCTAACCTGTACCCTAAACCGTCCCCGTACCCTAACCCTAACCCTAACCCTAACCCTAACCCTAACCCCTACCCGAAGCCTTACCCTCAACCGTCCCCTAATCCTAACCCGTACGCTAACACTAACCCGTACCCTAACACGTACGCTCACCCTAAACCGTTGTCGTACCCTAACCTGTACCCTAAACCGTCCCCTAACCCTAACCCTAACCCTAACCCTAACCCTAACCCTTACCCGAAGCCTTACCCTCACCCGTCCCCTAATCCTAACCCGTAGGCTAACACTAACCCGTACCCTAACACGTACGCTCACCCTAAACCGTTGTCGTACCCTAACCTGTACCCTAAACCGTCCCCGTCCCCTAAATTTAACCCTAACCCTAACCCTAACCCTAACCCTTACCCGAAGCCTTACCCTCACCCGTCCCCTAATCCTAACCCGTACGCTAACACTAACCCGTACCCTAACACGTACGCTCACCCTAAATCGTTGTCTTACCCTAACTGGTACCCTAAACCGTCCCCGTCCCCTAACCCTAACCCTAACCCTAACCCTAACCCTAACCCTTACCCGAAGCCTAACCCTCACCCGTCCCCTAATCCTAACCCGTACGCTAACACTAACCCGTACCTTAACACGTATGCTCACCCTAAACCGTTGTCGTACCCTAACCTGTACCTTAAACCGTCCCCGTCCCCTAAACCTAACCCTAACCCTAACCTTAACCCTAACCCTTACCCGAAGCCTTACCCTCACCCGTCCCCTAATCCTAACCCGTACGCTAACACTAACCCGTACCCTAACACGTTTGCTCACCCTAAACCGTTGTCGTACCCTAACATGTATCTTAAACCGTCCCCGTCCCCTAACCCTAACCCTAACCCTAACCCTAACCCTAACCCTTACCCGAAGCCTTACCCTCACCCGTCCCCTAATCCTAACCCGTACGCTAACACTAACCCATAACCTAACACGTACGCTCACCCTAAACCGTTGTCGTACCCTAACCTGGAACCTAAACCTTCCCCATCCCCTAACCCTAACCCTAACCCTAACACTAAACCTTACCCGAAGCCTTACCCTCACCCGTCCCCTAATCCTAACCCGTACGTTGACACTAACCCGTACCCTAACACGTACGCTCACCCTAAACCGTTGTCGTACCCTAACCTGTACCCTAAACCGTCCCTGTCCCCTAACCCTAACCCTAACCCTAACCCTAACCCTTACCCGAAGCCTTACCCTCACCCGTCCCCCTAATCCTAACCCGTACGCTGACACTAAACCTTACCCTGACACGTACGCTCACCCTAAACCGTTGTCGTACCCTAACCTGTACCCTGAACCGTCCCCGTCCCCTAACCCTAACCCTAACCCTAACCCTAACCCTTACCCGAAGTCTTACCCTCACCCGTCCTCTAATCCTAACCCGTACGCTAACACTAACCCGTACCCTAACACGTACGCCCACCCTAAACCGTTGTCGTACCCTAACCTGTACCCTAAACCGTCCCCGTCCCCTAACCCTAACCCTAACCCTAACCGTAACCCTTACCCGAAGCCTTACCCTCACCCGTCACCTAATCCTAACCCGTACGCTAATACTAACCCGTACGCTAACACGTACGCTCACCCTAAACCTTTGTCGTACCCTAACCTGTACCCTAAACCGTCCCCTTCCCCGTCCCCTAACCCTAACCCTAACCCTAAACCTTACCCTTACCCGGAGCCTTACCCTCACCCTTTCCCTAATCCTAACCCGTACGCTAACACTAACCCGTACCATAACACGTACGCTCACCCTAAACCGTTGTCGTACCCTAAACTGTACCCTAAACCGTCCCCGTCCCCGTCCCCTAATCCTAACCCTAACCCTAACCCTAACCCTTACCCGAAGCCTTATCTTCACCCGTCGCCTAATCCTAAACCGTACGCTAACACTAACCCGTACCCTAACACGTATGCTCACACTAAACCGTTGTCGTACCCTAACCTGTACCCTAAACCGTCCCCGTCCCCGTCCCCTAACCCTAACCCTAACCCTAACCCTTACCCGAAGCCTTACACTCACCCGTCCACTAATCCTAACCCGTACGCTAACACTAACCCGTACCCTAACACGTGCGCTCACCCAAAACCGTTGTCGTACCCTAACCTGTACCCTAAACCGTCCCCGTCCCCTAACCCTAACCCTAACCCTAACCCTAACCCTAACCCTTACCCGAAGCCTTACCCTCACCCGTCCCCTAATCCTAACCCGTACGCTAACACTAACCCGTACCCTAAAACGTACGCTCACCCTAAACCGTTGTCGTTCCGTAACCTGTACCCTAAACCGTCCCCGTCCCCTAACCCTAACCCTAACCCTAACCCTAACCCTAACCCTTACCCGAAGCCTTACCCGCACCCGTCCCTTAATCCTAACCCGTACGCTAACACTGACCCGTACCCTAACACGTACGCTCACCCTAAACCGTTGTCGTACCCTAACCTGTACCCTAAACCGTCCCCGTCCCCTAACCCTAACCCTAACCCTAACCCTAACCCTAACCCTTACCCGAAGCCTTACCCTCACCCGTCCCCTAATCCTAACCCGTAGTCTAACACTAACCCGTACCCTAACACGTACGCTCACCCTAAACCGTTGTCGTACCCTAACCGGTACCCTAAACCGTCCCCGTCCGCTAACCCTAACCCTAACCTTAACCCTAACCCTAACCCTTACCCGAAGCCTTACCCTCACCCGTCCCCTAATCCTAACCCGTATGCTAACACTAACCCGTACCCTAATACGTACGCTCACCCTAAACCGTTGTCATACCCTAACCTGTACCCTAAACCGTCCCCGTCCCCTAACCCTAACACTAACCCTAACCTTAACCCTAACCCTTACCCGAAGACTTACCCTCACCCGTCCCCTAATCCTAACCCGTACGCTAACACTAACCCATACCCTAACACGTACGCTCACCCTAATCCGTTGTCGTACCCTAACCTGTACCCTAAATCTTCCCCGTCCCCTAACCCTAACCCTAAACCTAACCCTAACCCTAACCCTTACCCGAAGCCTTACCCTCACCCGTCCCCTAATCCTAACCCGTACGCTGACACTAACCCATACCCTAACACGTACGCTCACCCTAAACCGTTGTTGTACCCTAACCTGTACCCTAAACCGTCCCCGTCCCCTAACCCTAACCCTAACCCTAACCCTAACCCTTACCCGAAGCCTTACCCTCACCCGTCACCTAATCCTAACCCGTACGCTAACACTAACCCGTACCCTAACACGTACGCTCACCCTAAAACGTTGTCGTACCCTAACCTGTACCCTAAACCGTCCCCGTCCCCGTCCCCTAACCCTAACCCTAACCCTAAACCTAACCCTTACCCGAAGCGTACCCTCACCCGTCCCCTAATCCTAACCCGTACGCTAACACTAACCCGTACCCTAACACGTACGCTCACCCTAAACCGTTGTCGTACCCTAACCTGTACCCTAAACCTTCCCCGTCCCCGTCCCCGTCCCCTAACCCTAACCCTAACGCTAAAACTTACCCGAAGCCTTACCCTCACCCGTACCCTAATCCTAACCCGTACGTTAACACTAACCCATACCCTAACACGTACGCTCTCCCTAAACCGTTGTCGTACCCTAACCTGTACCCTAAAACGTCCCCGTCCCCTAACCCTAACCCTAACCCTAACCCTAACCCTAACCCTTACCCGAAGCCTTACCCTCACCCGTCCCCTAATCCTAAACCGTACGCTAACACTAACCCATACCCTAACACGTATGCTCACCCTAAACCGTTGTCGTACACTAACCTGTACCCTAAACCGTCCCCGTCCCCTAACCCTAACCCTAACCCTAACCCTAACCCTAACCCGAAGCCTTACCCTCACCCGTCCCCTAATCCTAACCCGTACGCTAACACTAACCCGTACTCTAACACGTACGCTCACCCTAAACCGTTGTCGTACCCTAACCTGTACCCTAAACCGTCCCCGCCCCCTAACCCTAACCCTAACCCTAACCCTAACCCTAAACCTAACCCTTACCCGAAGCCTTACCCTCACCCGTCCCCTAATCCTAACCCGTACGCTAACACTAACCTGTACCCTAACACGTACGCTCACCCTAAACCGTTGTCGTACCCTAACCTGTACTCTAAACCGTCCCCGTCCCCTATCCCTAACACTAACCCTAACCCTAACCCTTACCCGAAGCCTTACCCTCACCCGTCCCCTAATCCTAACCCGTAGGCTAACACTAACCCGTACCCTAACACGTACGCTCACCCTAAACCGTTGTCGTACCCTAACCTGTACCCTAAACCGTCCCCGTCCCCGTCCCCTAACCCTAACCCTAACCCTAACCCTAACTCTAACCCTAACCCTTACCCGAAGCCTTACCCTCACCCGTCCCCTAATCCTAACCCGTACGCAAACACTAACCCGTACCCTAACACGTACGCTCACCCTACACCGTTCTCGTACCCTAACCTGTACCCTAAACCGTCCCCGTCCCCTAACCCTAACCCTAACCCTAACCCTAACACTTACCCGAAGCCTTACCCTCACCCGTCCCCTAATCCTAACCGTACGCTAACACTAACCCGTACCCTAACACGTACGCTCACCCTAAACCGTTGTCGTACACTAACCTGTACCCTAAACCGTCCCCGTCCACTAACCCTAACCCTAAACCTAACCCTAACCCTTACCCGAAGCCTTACCCTCACCCGTCCCCTAATCCTAACCCGTAGGCTAACACTAACCAGTACCCTAACACGTACGCTCACCCTAAACCGTTGTCGTACCCTAACCTGTACCCTAAACCGTCCCCGTCCCCGTCCCCTAACCCTAACCCTAACCCTAACCCTAACCCTTACCCGAAGCCTTACCCTCACCCGTCCCCTGATCATAACCCGTACGCTAACACTAAACCGTACCCTAACACGTACGCTCACCCTACACCGTTCTCGTACCCTAACCTATACCCTAAACTCTCCCCGTCCCCGTCCCCTAACCCTAACCCTAACCCTAACCCTAACACTTACCCGAAGCCTTACCCTCACCTGTCTCCAAATCCTAACCCGTACGCTAACACTAACCCGTACCCTAACACGTACGCTCACCCTAAACAGTTGTCGTCCCCTAACCTGTACCCAAAACCGTCCCCATCCCCTAACCCTAACCCTAACCCTAATCCTAACCTTTACCCGAAGCCTTACCCTCTCCTGTCCCCTAATCCTAACCGTACGCTAACACTAACCCGTACCCTAACACGTACGCTCACCCTAAACCGTTGTCGTACACTAACCTGTACCCTAAACCGTCCCCGTCCCCTAACCCTAACCCTAAACGTAACCCTAACCCTAACCCTTACCCGAAGCCTTACCCTCACCCGTCCCCTAATCCTAACCCGTACGCTAACAATAACCGTACCCTAACACGTACGCTCACCCTAAACCGTTGTCGTACCCTAACCTGTACCCTAAACCGTCCCCGTTCCCTAACCCTAACCCTAACCCTAACCCTAACCCTTACCCGAAGCCTTACCCTCATCCGTCCCCTAATCCTAACCCGTACGCTAACACTAACCCGTACCCTAACACGTACGCTCACCCTAAACCCTTGTTGTACCCTAACCTGTGCCCTAAACCGTCCCCGTCCCGTAACCCTAACCCTAACCCTAACCCTTACCCGAAGCCTTACCCTCACCCGTCCCCTAATCCTAACCCGTACGCTAACACTAACCCGTACCCTTACACGTACGCTCACCCTAAACCGTTGTCGTACCCTAACCTGTAACCTAAACCGTCCCCGTCCCCTAACCCTAACCCTAACCCTAACCCTAACCCTTAACCGAAGCCTTACCCTAACCCATCTCCTAATCCTAAACCGTACACTACCACTAAACTGTACCCTAACACGTACGCTCAACCTAAACCATTGTAGTACCCTAACCTGTACCCTAAAACGTCCCCGTCCCCTAACCCTAACCCTAACCCTAACCCTTACCCGAAGCCTTACCCTCACCCGTCCCCTAATCCTAACCCGTACGCTAACACTAACCCGTACCCTAACACGTGCGCTCACCCTAAACCGTTGTCGTACACTAACCTGTACCCTAAACCGTCCCCGTCCCCGTCCACGTCCCCTAACCCTAACCCTAACCCTAACCCTTACCCGAAGCCTTACCCTCACCCGTCCCCTAATCCTAACCCGTACGCTAACACTAACCCGTACCCTAACACGTACGATCACCCTAAACCGTTGTCGTACCCTAACCTGTACCCTAAACCGTCCCCGTCCCCATCCCCTAACCCTAACCCTAACCCTAACCCTAACCCTTACCCGAAGCCTTACCCTCACCCGTCCCCTAATCCTAACCCGTACGCTAACACTAACCCGTACCCTATCACGTACGCTCACCCTAAACCGTTGTCGTACACTAACCTGTACCCTAAACCGTCCCCGTCCCCGTCCCCTAACCCTAACCCTAACCCTAACCCTAACCCTAACCCTTACCCGAAGCCTTAAACTCACCCGTCCCCTAATCCTAACCCGTACGCTAACACTAACCCGTACCCTAACACATACGCTCACCCTAAACCGTTGTCGTACCCTAACCTGTAACCTAAATCGTCCCCGTCCCCTAACCCTAACCCTACCCTAACCCTAACCCTAACCCTTACCCGAAGCCTTACCCTCACCCGTCCCCTAATCCTAACCCGTACGCTAACACTAACCCGTACCCTACCACGTATGCTCACCCTAAACCGTTCTCATACACTGACGTGTACCCTAAACCGTCCCCGTCCCCTAACCCTAACCCTAACCCTAACCCTAACCCTTACCCGAAGCCTTACCCTCACCCGTCCCCTAATCCTAACGCGTACGCTAACACTAAACCGTACCCTAACACGTACGCTCACCCTAAAACTTTGTCGTACCCTAACCTGTACCCTAAACCGTCCCCGTCCCCTAACCCTAACCCTAACCCTAACCCTTACCCGAAGCCTTACACTCACCCGTCCCCTAATCCTAACCCGTACGCTAACACTAACCCATACCCTATCACATACGCTCACCCTAAACCGTTGTCGTACACTAACCTGTACCCTAAACCGTCCCCATCCCCGTCCCCGTCCCCTAACCCTAACCCTAACCCTAACCCTTACCCGAAGCCTTACCCTCACCTGTCCCCTAATCCTAACCTGTACGCTAACACTAACCCGTACCCTAACACGTACGCTCACCCTAAACCGTTGTCGTACCCTAACCTGTGCCCTACACCGTCCCCGTCCCCTAACCCTAACCCTAACCCTAACCCTAACCCTAACCCTTACCCGAAGCCTTACCCTTTACCGTCCTCTAATCCTAACCCGTACGCTAACAATAACCCGTACCCTAACACGTACGCTCACCCTAAACCGTTGTCGTACACTAACCTGTACCCTAAACCGTCCCCGTCCCCGTCCCCTAACCCTAACCCTAACCCTAACCCTTACCTGAGGCCTTACCCTCACCCGTCCCCTAATCCTAACTCGTACGCTAACACTAACCCGTACCCTAACACGTACGCTCACCCTAAACCGTTGTTGTACCCTAACCTGTACCCTAAACCGTCCCCGTCCCCTAACCCTAAACCTAAACCAAACCCTAACCCTAACCCTTACCCGAAGCCTTACCTTCACCCGTCCCCTAATACTAACCCGTACGCTAAAACTAACCCGTACCCTAACACGTACGCTCACCCTAAACCGTTGTCGTACCCTAACCTCTACCCTAAACCGTCCCCGTCCCCTAAACCTAACCCTAACCCTAAGCCTAATCTTACCCGAAGCCTTACCCTCACCCGTCCCCTAATCCTAACCCGTACGCTAACACTAACCCGTACCCTAACACGTACGCTCACCCTAAACCGTTGTCGAACCCTAACCTGGACCCTAAACCGTCCCCGTCCCCTAACCCTAACCCTAACCCTAACCCTAACCCTTACCCGAAGCCTTACCCTCACTCATCCCCTAATCCTAACCCGTACGTTAACACTAAACCGTACCCTAACACGTACGCTCACCCTAAACCGTTGTCGTACCCTAACCTGTACCCTAAACCGTCCCCGTCCCCTAACCCTAACCCTAACCCTAACCCTAACCCTAACCCTTACCCGAAGCCTTACTCTCACCCTTCCCCTAATCCTAACCCATACGCTGACACTAACCCGTACCCTAACACGTACGCTCACCCTCAACCGTTGTCGTACCCTAACCTGTACCCTAAACCGTCCCCGTCCACGTCCCCGTCCCCGAACCCTAACCCTAACCCTTACCCGATGCCTTACCCTCACCCGTCCCCTAATCCTAACCCGTACGCAAACACTAACCCGTACCCTAACACGTACGCTCACCCTAAACCGTTGTCGTACCCTAACCCTAACCCTAAACCGTCCCCGTCCCCTAACCCTAACCCTAACCCTAACCCTAACCCTTACCCGAAGCCTTACCCTCACCCGTCCCCTAATCCTAACCCGTACGCTAACACTAAACCGTACCCTAACACGTACGCTCACCCTAAACCGTTGTCGTACCCTAACCTGTACCCTAAACCGTCCCCGTCCCCTAACCCTAACCCTAACCCTAACCCTAACCCTAACCCTAACCCTTACCCGAAGCCTTACTCTCACCCTTCCCCTAATCCTAACCCATACGCTGACACTAACCCGTACCCTAACACGTACGCTCACCCTAAACCGTTGTCGTACCCTAACCTGTACCCTAAACCGTCCCCGTCCCCTAACCCTAACCCTAACCCTAACCCTAACCCTAACCCTTACCCGAAGCCTTACCCTCACCCGTCCCCTATTCCTAACCCGTACGCTAACACTAACCCGTACCCTAACACGTACGCTCACCCTAAACTGTTGTCGTACCCTAACCTGTACCCTAAACCGTCCCCGTCCCCTAACCCTAACCCTAACCCTAACCCTAACCCTTACCCGAAGCCTTACCCTCACCCGTCCCCTAATACTAACCCGTACGCTAACACTAACCCGTACCCTAACACGTACGCTCACCCTAAACCGTTGTCGTACCCTAACCTGTACCCTAAACCGTCCCCGTCCCCTAACCCTAACCCTAACCCTAACCCTAACCCTTACCCGAAGCCTTACCCTCACCCGTCCCCTAATCCTAATCCGTACGCTAACACTAACCCATACCCTAACACGTACGCTCACCCTAAACCGTTGTCGTACCCTAACCTGTACCCTAAACCGTCCCCGTCCCCTAACCCTAACCCTAACCCTAACCCTAACCCTAACCCTAACCCTTACCCGAAGCCTTACCCTCACCCGCACCTAATCCTAACCCGTACGCTAACACTAACACGTACCCTAACACGTACGCTCACCCTAAACCGTTGTCGTACCCTAACTTGTACCCTAAACCGTCCCCGTCCCCTAACCCTAACCCTAACCCTAACCCTAACCCTTACCCGAAGCCTTTCCCTCACCCGTCCCCTAATCCTAACCCGTACGCTAAAACTAACCAGTACCCTAACACGTACGCTCACCCTAAACCGTTGTCGTACACTAACCTGTACCCTAAACCGTCCCCATCCCCTAACCCTAACCCTAACCCTAACCCGAACCCTAACACTTACCCGAAGCCTTACCATCACCCGTCCCCTAATCCTAACCCGTACGCTAACACTAACCCGTACCCTAACACGTACGCTCACCCTAAACCGTTGTCGTACACTAACCTGTACCCTAAACCGTCCCCGTCCCCTAACCCTGCACCCTAACCCTAACCCTAACCCTAACCCTTACCCGAAGCCTTACCCTCAGCCGTCCCCTAATCCTAACCCGTACGCTAACACTAACCCGTACCCTAACACGTACGCTCACCCTAAAACTTTTTCGTACCCTAACCTGTACCCTAAACCGTCCCCGTCCCCGTCCCCTAACCCTAACCCTAACCCTAACCCTTACCCAAGGCTTTACCCTCACCCGTCCCCTAATCCTAAACCGTACGCTAACACTAACCCGTACCCTAACACGTACGCTCACCCTAAACCGTTGTTGTACCCTAACCTGTACCCTAAACCGTCCCCGTCCCCTAACCCTAAACCTAAACCAAACCCTAACCCTAACCCTTACCCGAAGCCTTACCCTCACCCGTCCCCTAATACTAACCCGTACGCTAACAATAACCCGTACCCTAACACGTATGCTCACCCTAAACCGTTGTCGTACCCTAACCTCTACCCTAAACAGTCCCCGTCCCCTAAACCTAACCCTAACCCTAACCCTAACCTTACACGAAGCCTTACCCTCACCCGTCCCCTAATCCTAACCCGTACGCTAACACTAACCCATACCCTAACACGTACGCTCACCCTAAACCGTTGTCGTACCCTAACCTGTACCCTAAACCATCCCCTAACCCTAACCCTAACCCTAACCCTAACCCTTACCCGAAGCCTTACCCTCACCCGTCCCCTAATCCTAACCCGTACGCTAACACTAAACCGTACCCTAACACGTACGCTCACCCTAAACCGTTGTCGTACCCTAACCTGTACCCTAAACCGTCCCCGTCCCCTAACCCTAACCCTAACCCTAACCCTAACCCTAACCCTTACCCGAAGCCTTACCCTTTACGGTCCCCTAATCCTAACCCGTACGCTAACAATAACCCGTACCCTAACACGTACGCTCACCCTAAACCGTTGTCGTACACTAACCTGTACCCTAAACCGTCCCCGTCCCCGTCCCCTAACCCTAACCCTAACCCTAACCCTTACCCGAGGCCTTATCCTCACCCGTCCCCTAATCCTAACTCGTACGCTAACACTAACCCGTACCCTAACACGTACGCTCACCCTAAATCGTTGTTGTACCCTAACCTGTACCCTAAACCGTCCCCGTCCCCTAACCCTAAACCTAAACCAAACCCTAACCCTAACCCTTACCCGAAGCCTTACCTTCACCCGTCCCCTAATACTAACCCGTACGCTAAAACTAACCCGTACCCTAACACGTACGCTCACCCTAAACCGTTGTCGTACCCTAACCTCTACCCTAAACCGTCCCCGTCCCCTAAACCTAACCCTAACCCTAACCCTAATCTTACCCGAAGCCTTACCCTCACCCGTCCCCTAATCCTAACCCGTACGCTAACACTAACCCGTACCCTAACACGTACGCTCACCCTAAACCGTTGTCGTACCCTAACCTGGACCCTAAACCGTCCCCGTCCCCTAACCCTAACCCTAACCCTAACCCTAACCCTTACCCGAAGCCTCACCCTCACTCATCCCCTAATCCTAACCCGTACGCTAACACTAAACCGTACCCTAACACGTACGCTCACCCTAAACCGTTGTCGTACCCTAACCTGTACCCTAAACCCTCCCCGTCCCCTAACCCTAACCCTAACCCTAACCCTAAACCTAACCCTAACCCTTACCCGAAGCCTTACTCTCACCCTTCCCCTAATCCTAACCCATACGCTGACACTAACCCGTACCCTAACACGTACGCTCACCCTAAACCGTTGTCGTACCCTAACCTGTACCCTAAACCGTCCCCGTCCCCGTCCCCGTCCCCGAACCCTAACCCTAACCCTTACCCGATGCCTTACCCTCACCCGTCCCCTAATCCTAACCCGTACGCAAACACTAACCCGTACCCTAACACGTACGCTCACCCTAAACCGTTCTCGTACCCTAAACTGTACCCTAAACCGTCCCCGTCCCCTAACCCTAACCCTAACCCTAACCCTAACCCTAACCCTTACTCGCAGCCTTACCCTCACCCGTCCCCTAATCCTCACCCGTACGCTAACACTAACCCGTACCCTAACACGTACGCTCACCCTAAACCGTTGTCGTACCCTAACCTGTACCCTAAACCGTCCCCGTCCCCTAACCCTAACCCTAAACCTAACCCTAACCCTTACCCGAAGCCTTACCCTCACCCGTCCCCTATCCTAACCCGTACGCTAACACTAAACCGTACCCTAACACGTACGCTCACCCTAAACCGTTGTCGTACCCTAACCTGTACCCTAAACCGTCCCCTAACCCTAACCCTAACCCTAACCCGAACACTAACCCTTACCTGAAGACTTACCCTCACCCGCCACCTAATCCTAACCCGTACGCTAACACTAACCCGTACCCTAACACGTACGCTCACCCTAATCCGTTGTCGTACCCTAACCTGTACCCTAAACCGTCCCCGTCCCCTAACCCTAACCCTAACCCTAACCCTAACCCTAACCCTTACCCGAAGCCTTACCCTTTACGGTCCCCTAATCCTAACCCGTACGCTAACAATAACCCGTACCCTAACACGTACGCTCACCCTAAACCGTTGTCGTACACTAACCTGTACCCTAAACCGTCCCCGTCCCCGTCCCCTAACCCTAACCCTAACCCTTACCCGAGGCCTTATCCTCACCCGTCCCCTAATCCTAACTCGTACGCTAACACTAACCCGTACCCTAACACGTACGCTCACCCTAAATCGTTGTTGTACCCTAACCTGTACCCTAAACCGTCCCCGTCCCCTAACCCTAAACCTAAACCAAACCCTAACCCTAACCCTTACCCGAAGCCTTACCTTCACCCGTCCCCTAATACTAACCCGTACGCTAAAACTAACCCGTACCCTAACACGTACGCTCACCCTAAACCGTTGTCGTACCCTAACCTCTACCCTAAACCGTCCCCGTCCCCTAAACCTAACCCTAACCCTAACCCTAATCTTACCCGAAGCCTTACCCTCACCCGTCCCCTAATCCTAACCGTACGCTAACACTAACCCGTACCCTAACACGTACGCTCACCCTAAACCGTTGTCGTACCCTAACCTGGACCCTAAACCGTCCCCGTCCCCTAACCCTAACCCTAACCCTAACCCTAACCCTTACCCGAAGCCTCACCCTCACTCATCCCCTAATCCTAACCCGTACGCTAACACTAAACCGTACCCTAACACGTACGCTCACCCTAAACCGTTGTCGTACCCTAACCTGTACCCTAAACCCTCCCCGTCCCCTAACCCTAACCCTAACCCTAACCCTAAACCTAACCCTAACCCTTACCCGAAGCCTTACTCTCACCCTTCCCCTAATCCTAACCCATACGCTGACACTAACCCGTACCCTAACACGTACGCTCACCCTAAACCGTTGTCGTACCCTAACCTGTACCCTAAACCGTCCCCGTCCCCGTCCCCGTCCCCGAACCCTAACCCTAACCCTTACCCGATGCCTTACCCTCACCCGTCCCCTAATCCTAACCCGTACGCAAACACTAACCCGTACCCTAACACGTACGCTCACCCTAAACCGTTCTCGTACCCTAACCTGTACCCTAAACCGTCCCCGTCCCCTAACCCTAACCCTAACCCTAACCCTAACCCTAACCCTTACTCGCAGCCTTACCCTCACCCGTCCCCTAATCCTAACCCGTACGCTAACACTAACCCGTACCCTAACACGTACGCTCACCCTAAACCGTTGTCGTACCCTAACCTGTACCCTAAACCGTCCCCGTCCCCTAACCCTAACCCTAAACCTAACCCTAACCCTTACCCGAAGCCTTACCCTCACCCGTCCCCTATCCTAACCCGTACGCTAACACTAAACCGTACCCTAACACGTACGCTCACCCTAAACCGTTGTCGTACCCTAACCTGTACCCTAAACCGTCCCCGTCCCCTAACCCTAACCCTAACCCGAACACTAACCCTTACCTGAAGACTTACCCTCATCCGCCACCTAATCCTAACCCGTACGCTAACACTAACCCGTACCCTAACACGTACTCTCACCCTAAACCGTTGTCGTACACTAACCTGTACCCTAAACCGTCCCCGTCCCCTAACCCTGCACCCTAACCCTAACCCTAACCCTAACCCTTACCCGAAGCCTTACCCTCAGCCGTCCCCTAATCCTAACCCGTACGCTAACACTAACCCGTACCCTAACACGTACGCTCACCCTAAAACTTTTTCGTACCCTAACCTGTACCCTAAACCGTCCCTGTCCCCGTCCCCTAACCCTAACCCTAACCCTAACCCTTACCCAAGGCTTTACCCTCACCCGTCCCCTAATCCTAAACCGTACGCTAACACTAACCCGTACCCTAACACGTACGCTCACCCTAAACCGTTGTTGTACCCTAACCTGTACCCTAAACCGTCCCCGTCCCCTAACCCTAAACCTAAACCAAACCCTAACCCTAACCCTTACCCGAAGCCTTACCCTCACCCGTCCCCTAATACTAACCCGTACGCTAACACTAACCCGTACCCTAACACGTACGCTCACCCTAAACCGTTGTCGTACCCTATCCTCTACCCTAAACCGTCCCCGTCCCCTAAACCTAACCCTAACCCTAACCCTAACATTACCCGAAGCCTTACCCTCACCCGTCCCCTAATCCTAACCCGTACGCTAACACTAACCCGTACCCTAACACGTACGCTCACCCTAAACCGTTGTCGTACCCTAACCTGTACCCTAAACCGTCCCCGTCCCCTAACCCTAACCCTAACCCTAACCCTAACCCTTACCCGAAGCCTTACCCTCACCCGTCCCCTAATCCTAACCCGTACGCTAACACTAAACCGTACCCTAACACGTACGCTCACCCTAAACCGTTGTCGTACCCTAACCTGTACCCTAAACCGTCCCCGTCCCCTAACCCTAACCCTAACCCTAACCCTAACCCTAACCCTTACCCGAAGCCTTACCCTTTACGGTCCCCTAATCCTAACCCGTACGCTAACAATAACCCGTACCCTAACACGTACGCTCACCCTAAACCGTTGTCGTACACTAAGCTGTACCCTAAACCGTCCCCGTCCCCGTCCCCTAACCCTAACCCTAACCCTAACCCTTACCCGAGGCCTTATCCTCACCCGTCCCCTAATCCTAACTCGTACGCTAACACTAACCCGTACCCTAACACGTACGCTCACCCTAAACCGTTGTTGTACCCTAACCTGTACCCTAAACCGTCCCCGTCCCCTAACCCTAAACCTAAACCAAACCCTAACCCTAACCCTTACCCGAAGCCTTACCTTCACCCGTCCCCTAATACTAACCCGTACGCTAAAACTAACCCGTACCCTAACACGTACGCTCACCCTAAACCGTTGTCGTACCCTAACCTCTACCCTAAACCGTCCCCGTCCCCTAAACCTAACCCTAACCCTAACCCTAATCTTACCCGAAGCCTTACTCTCACCCTTCCCCTAATCCTAACCCATACGCTGACACTAACCCGTACCCTAACACGTACGCTCACCCTAAACCGTTGTCGTACCCTAACCTGTACCCTAAACCGTCCCCGTACCCTAACCCTAACCCTAACCCTAACCCTAACCCTAACCCTTACCCGAAGCCTTACCCTCACCCGTCCCCTATTCCTAACCCGTAGGCTAACACTAACCCGTACCCTAACACGTACGCTCACCCTAAACTGTTGTCGTACCCTAACCTGTACCCTAAACCGTCCCCGTCCCCTAACCCTAACCCTAACCCTACCCCTAACCCTTACCCGAAGCCTTACCCTCACCCGTCCCCTAATACTAACCCGTACGCTAACACTAACCCGTACCCTAACACGTACGCTCACCCTAAACCGTTGTCGTACCCTAACCTGTACCCTAAACCGTCCCCGTCCCCTAACCCTAACCCTAACCCTAACCCTAACCCTTAGCCGAAGCCTTACCCTCACCCGTCCCCTAATCCTAACCCGTACGCTAACACTAACCCATACCCTAACACGTACGCTCACCCTAAACCGTTGTCGTACCCTAACCTCTACCTTAAACCGTCCCCGTCCCCTAAACCTAACCCTAAACTTAACCCTAATCTTACCCGAAGCCTTACCCTCACCCGTCCCCTAATCCTAACCCGTACGCTAACACTAAACCGTACCATAACACGTACGCTCACCCTAAACCGTTGTCGTACCCTAACCTGTACCCTAAACCGTCCCCGTCCCCTAACCCTAACCCTAACCCTAACCCTAACCCTAACCCTTACCCGAAGCCTTACCCTTTACGGTCCCCTAATCCTAACCCGTACGCTAACAATAACCCGTACCCTAACACGTACGCTCACCCTAAACTGTTGTCGTACACTAACCTGTACCCTAAACCGTCCCCGTCCCCGTCCCCTAACCCTAACCCTAACCCTAACCCTTACCCGAGGCCTTATCCTCACCCGTCCCCTAATCCTAACTCGTACGCTAACACTAACCCGTACCCTAACACGTACGCTCACCCTAAACCGTTGTTGTACCCTAACCTGTACCCTAAACCGTCCCCGTCCCCTAACCCTAAACCTAAACCAAACCCTAACCCTAACCCTTACCCGAAGCCTTACCTTCACCCGTCCCCTAATACTAACCCGTACGCTAAAACTAACCCGTACCCTAACACGTACGCTCACCCTAAACCGTTGTCATACCCTAACCTCTACCCTAAACCGTCCCCGTCCCCTAAACCTAACCCTAACCCTAACCCTAATCTTACCCGAAGCCTTACCCTCACCCGTCCCCTAATCCTAACCCGTACGCTAACACTAACCCGTACCCTAACACGTACGCTCACCCTAAACCGTTGCCGTACCCTAACCTGGACCCTAAACCGTCCCCGTCCCCTAACCCTAACCCTAACCCTAACCCTAACACTTTCCCGAAGCCTCACCCTCACTCATCCCCTAATCCTAACCCGTACGCTAACACTAAACCGTACCCTAACACGTACGCTCACCCTAAACCGTTGTCGTACCCTAACCTGTACCCTAAACCGTCCCCGTCCCCTAACCCTAACCCTAACCCTAACCCTAACCCTAACCCTAACCCTTACCCGAAGCCTTACTCTCACCCTTCCCCTAATCCTAACCCATACGCTGACACTAACCCGTACCCTAACACGTACGCTCACCCTAAACCGTTGTCGTACCCTAACCTGTACCCTAAACCGTCCCCGTCCCCGTCCCCGTCCCCGAACCCTAACCCTAACCCTTACCCGATGCCTTACACTCACCCGTCCCCTAATCCTAACCCGTACGCAAACACTAACCCGTACCCTAACACGTACGCTCACCCTAAACCGTTGTCGTACCCTAACCTGTACCCTAAACCGTCCCCGTCCCCTAACCCTAACCCTAACCCTAACCCTAACCCTAACCCTTACCCGCAGCCTTACCCTCACCCGTCCCCTAATCCTAACCCGTACGCTAAAACTAACCCGTACCCTAACACGTACGCTCACCCTAAACCGTTGTCGTACCCTAACCTGTACCCTAAACTGTCCCCGTCCCCTAACCCTAACCCTAACCCTAACCCTAACCCTTACCCGAAGCCTTACCGTCACCCGTCCCCTAATCCTAACCCGTACGCTAACACTAAACCGTACCCTAACACGTACGCTCACCCTAAACCGTTGTCGTACCCTAACCTGTACCCTAAACCGTCCCCATCCCCTAACCCTAACCCTAACCCTAACCCTAACCCTTACCCGAAGCCTTACTCTCACCCTTCCCCTAATCCTAACCCATACGCTGACACTAACCCGTACCCTAACACGTACGCTCACCCTAAACCGTTGTCGTACCCTAACCTGAACCCTAAACCGTCCCCGTCCCCTAACCGTAACCCTAACCCTAACCCTAACCCTAACCCTTACCCGAAGCCTTACCCTCACCCGTCCCCTATTCCTAACCCGTACGCTAACACTAACCCGTACCCTAACACGTACGCTCACCCTAAACTGTTGTCGTACCCTAACCTGTACCCTAAACCGTCCCCGTCCCCTAACCCTAACCCTAACCCTAACCCTAACCCTTACCCGAAGCATTACCCTCACCCGTCCCCTAATACTAACCCGTACGCTAACACTAACCCGTACCCTAACACGTACGCTCACCCTAAACCGTTGTCGTACCCTAACCTGTACCCTAAACCGTCCCCGTCCCCTAACCCTAACCCTAACACTAACCCTAACCCTAAACCTTACCCGAAGCCTTACCCTTTACCGTCCCCTAATCCTAACCCGTACGCTAACAATAACCCGTACCCTAACACGTACGCTCACCCTAAACCGTTGTCGTACACTAACCTGTACCCTGAACCGTCCCCGTCCCCGTCCCCTAACCCTAACCCTAACCCTAACCCTTACCCGAGGCCTTACCCTCACCCGTCCCCTAATCCTAACTCGTACGCTAACACTAACCCGTACCCTAACACGTACGCTCACCCTAAACCGTTGTTGTACCCTAACCTGTCCCCTAAACCGTCCCCGTCCCCTAACCCTAAACCTAAACCAAACCCTAACCCTAACCCTTACCCGAAGCCTTACCTTCACCCGTCCCCTAATACTAACCCGTACGCTAAAACTAACCCGTACCCTAACACGTACGCTCACCCTAAACCGTTGTCGTACCCTAACCTCTACCCTAAACCGTCCCCATCCCCTAAACCTAACCCTAACCCTAACCCTAATCTTACCCGAAGCCTTACCCTCACCCGTCCCCTAATCCTAACCCGTACGCTAACACTAACCCGTACCCTAACACGTACGCTCACCCTAAACCGTTGTCGTACCCTAACCTGGACCCGAAACCGTCCCCGTCCCCTAACCCTAACTCTAACCCTAACCCTAACCCTTACCCGAAGCCTTACCCTCACTCATCCCCTAATCCTAACCCGTACGCTAACACTAAACCGTACCCTAACACGTACGCTCACCCTAAACCGTTGTCGTACCCTAACCTGTACCCTAAACCGTCCCCGTCCCCTAACCCTAACCCTAACCCTAACCCTAACCCTAACCCTTACCCGAAGCCTTACTCTCACCCTTCCCCTAATCCTAACACATACGCTGACACTAACCCGTACCCTAACACGTACGCTCACCCTAAACCGTTGTCGTACCCTAACCTGTACCCTAAACCGTCCCCGTCCCCGTCCCCGAACCCTAACCCTAACCCTTACCCGATGCCTTACCCTCACCCGTCCCCCAATCCTAACCCGTACGCAAACACTAACCCGTACCCTAACACGTACGCTCACCCTAAACCATTGTCGTACCCTTACCTGTACCCTAAACCGTCCCCGTCCCCTAACCCTAACCCTAACCCTAACCCTAACCCTAACCCTTACCCGAAGCCTTACCCTCACCCGTCCCCTAATCCTAACCCGTACGCTAACACTAACCCGTACCCTAACACGTACGCTCACCCTAAACCGTTGTCGTACCCTAACCTGTACCCTAAACCGTCCCCGTCCCCTAACCCTAACCCTAACCCTAACCCTAACCCTTACCCGAAGCCTTACCCTCACCCGTCCCCTAATCCTTACCCGTACGCTAACACTAAACCGTACCATAACACGTACGCTCACCCTAAACCGTTGTCGTACCCTAACCTGTACCCTAAACCGTCCCCGTCCCCTAACCCTAACCCTAACCCTAACCCTAACCCTAACCCTTACCCGAAGCCTTACTCTCACCCGTCCCCTATTCCTAACCCGTACGCTAACACTAACCCGTACCCTAACACGTACGCTCACCCTAAACTGTTGTCGTACCCTAACCTGTACCCTAAACCGTCCCCGTCCCCTAACCCTAACCCTAACCCTACCCCTAACCCTTACCCGAAGCCTTACCCTCACCCGTCCCCTAATACTAACCCGTACGCTAACACTAACCCGTACCCTAACACGTACGCTCACCCTAAACCGTTGTCGTACCCTAACCTGTACCCTAAACCGTCCCCGTCCCCTAACCCTAACCCTAACCCTAACCCTAACCCTTAGCCGAAGCCTTACCCTCACCCGTCCCCTAATCCTAACCCGTACGCTAACACTAACCCATACCCTAACACGTACGCTCACCCTAAACCGTTGTCGTACCCTAACCTCTACCTTAAACCGTCCCCGTCCCCTAAACCTAACCCTAACCTTAACCCTAATCTTACCCGAAGCCTTACCCTCACCCGTCCCCTATCCTAACCCGTACGCTAACACTAAACCGTACCCTAACACGTACGCTCACCCTAAACCGTTGTCGTACCCTAACCTGTACCCTAAACCGTCCCCGTCCCCTAACCCTAACCCTAACCCGAACACTAACCCTTACCTGAAGACTTACCCTCATCCGCCACCTAATCCTAACCCGTACGCTAACACTAACCCGTACCCTAACACGTACTCTCACCCTAAACCGTTGTCGTACACTAACCTGTACCCTAAACCGTCCCCGTCCCCTAACCCTGCACCCTAACCCTAACCCTAACCCTAACCCTTACCCGAAGCCTTACCCTCAGCCGTCCCCTAATCCTAACCCGTACGCTAACACTAACCCGTACCCTAACACGTACGCTCACCCTAAAACTTTTTCGTACCCTAACCTGTACCCTAAACCGTCCCTGTCCCCGTCCCCTAACCCTAACCCTAACCCTAACCCTTACCCAAGGCTTTACCCTCACCCGTCCCCTAATCCTAAACCGTACGCTAACACTAACCCGTACCCTAACACGTACGCTCACCCTAAACCGTTGTTGTACCCTAACCTGTACCCTAAACCGTCCCCGTCCCCTAACCCTAAACCTAAACCAAACCCTAACCCTAACCCTTACCCGAAGCCTTACCCTCACCCGTCCCCTAATACTAACCCGTACGCTAACACTAACCCGTACCCTAACACGTACGCTCACCCTAAACCGTTGTCGTACCCTATCCTCTACCCTAAACCGTCCCCGTCCCCTAAACCTAACCCTAACCCTAACCCTAACATTACCCGAAGCCTTACCCTCACCCGTCCCCTAATCCTAACCCGTACGCTAACACTAACCCGTACCCTAACACGTACGCTCACCCTAAACCGTTGTCGTACCCTAACCTGTACCCTAAACCGTCCCCGTCCCCTAACCCTAACCCTAACCCTAACCCTAACCCTTACCCGAAGCCTTACCCTCACCCGTCCCCTAATCCTAACCCGTACGCTAACACTAAACCGTACCCTAACACGTACGCTCACCCTAAACCGTTGTCGTACCCTAACCTGTACCCTAAACCGTCCCCGTCCCCTAACCCTAACCCTAACCCTAACCCTAACCCTAACCCTTACCCGAAGCCTTACCCTTTACGGTCCCCTAATCCTAACCCGTACGCTAACAATAACCCGTACCCTAACACGTACGCTCACCCTAAACCGTTGTCGTACACTAAGCTGTACCCTAAACCGTCCCCGTCCCCGTCCCCTAACCCTAACCCTAACCCTAACCCTTACCCGAGGCCTTATCCTCACCCGTCCCCTAATCCTAACTCGTACGCTAACACTAACCCGTACCCTAACACGTACGCTCACCCTAAACCGTTGTTGTACCCTAACCTGTACCCTAAACCGTCCCCGTCCCCTAACCCTAAACCTAAACCAAACCCTAACCCTAACCCTTACCCGAAGCCTTACCTTCACCCGTCCCCTAATACTAACCCGTACGCTAAAACTAACCCGTACCCTAACACGTACGCTCACCCTAAACCGTTGTCGTACCCTAACCTCTACCCTAAACCGTCCCCGTCCCCTAAACCTAACCCTAACCCTAACCCTAATCTTACCCGAAGCCTTACTCTCACCCTTCCCCTAATCCTAACCCATACGCTGACACTAACCCGTACCCTAACACGTACGCTCACCCTAAACCGTTGTCGTACCCTAACCTGTACCCTAAACCGTCCCCGTACCCTAACCCTAACCCTAACCCTAACCCTAACCCTAACCCTTACCCGAAGCCTTACCCTCACCCGTCCCCTATTCCTAACCCGTAGGCTAACACTAACCCGTACCCTAACACGTACGCTCACCCTAAACTGTTGTCGTACCCTAACCTGTACCCTAAACCGTCCCCGTCCCCTAACCCTAACCCTAACCCTACCCCTAACCCTTACCCGAAGCCTTACCCTCACCCGTCCCCTAATACTAACCCGTACGCTAACACTAACCCGTACCCTAACACGTACGCTCACCCTAAACCGTTGTCGTACCCTAACCTGTACCCTAAACCGTCCCCGTCCCCTAACCCTAACCCTAACCCTAACCCTAACCCTTAGCCGAAGCCTTACCCTCACCCGTCCCCTAATCCTAACCCGTACGCTAACACTAACCCATACCCTAACACGTACGCTCACCCTAAACCGTTGTCGTACCCTAACCTCTACCTTAAACCGTCCCCGTCCCCTAAACCTAACCCTAAACTTAACCCTAATCTTACCCGAAGCCTTACCCTCACCCGTCCCCTAATCCTAACCCGTACGCTAACACTAAACCGTACCATAACACGTACGCTCACCCTAAACCGTTGTCGTACCCTAACCTGTACCCTAAACCGTCCCCGTCCCCTAACCCTAACCCTAACCCTAACCCTAACCCTAACCCTTACCCGAAGCCTTACCCTTTACGGTCCCCTAATCCTAACCCGTACGCTAACAATAACCCGTACCCTAACACGTACGCTCACCCTAAACTGTTGTCGTACACTAACCTGTACCCTAAACCGTCCCCGTCCCCGTCCCCTAACCCTAACCCTAACCCTAACCCTTACCCGAGGCCTTATCCTCACCCGTCCCCTAATCCTAACTCGTACGCTAACACTAACCCGTACCCTAACACGTACGCTCACCCTAAACCGTTGTTGTACCCTAACCTGTACCCTAAACCGTCCCCGTCCCCTAACCCTAAACCTAAACCAAACCCTAACCCTAACCCTTACCCGAAGCCTTACCTTCACCCGTCCCCTAATACTAACCCGTACGCTAAAACTAACCCGTACCCTAACACGTACGCTCACCCTAAACCGTTGTCATACCCTAACCTCTACCCTAAACCGTCCCCGTCCCCTAAACCTAACCCTAACCCTAACCCTAATCTTACCCGAAGCCTTACCCTCACCCGTCCCCTAATCCTAACCCGTACGCTAACACTAACCCGTACCCTAACACGTACGCTCACCCTAAACCGTTGCCGTACCCTAACCTGGACCCTAAACCGTCCCCGTCCCCTAACCCTAACCCTAACCCTAACCCTAACACTTTCCCGAAGCCTCACCCTCACTCATCCCCTAATCCTAACCCGTACGCTAACACTAAACCGTACCCTAACACGTACGCTCACCCTAAACCGTTGTCGTACCCTAACCTGTACCCTAAACCGTCCCCGTCCCCTAACCCTAACCCTAACCCTAACCCTAACCCTAACCCTAACCCTTACCCGAAGCCTTACTCTCACCCTTCCCCTAATCCTAACCCATACGCTGACACTAACCCGTACCCTAACACGTACGCTCACCCTAAACCGTTGTCGTACCCTAACCTGTACCCTAAACCGTCCCCGTCCCCGTCCCCGTCCCCGAACCCTAACCCTAACCCTTACCCGATGCCTTACACTCACCCGTCCCCTAATCCTAACCCGTACGCAAACACTAACCCGTACCCTAACACGTACGCTCACCCTAAACCGTTGTCGTACCCTAACCTGTACCCTAAACCGTCCCCGTCCCCTAACCCTAACCCTAACCCTAACCCTAACCCTAACCCTTACCCGCAGCCTTACCCTCACCCGTCCCCTAATCCTAACCCGTACGCTAAAACTAACCCGTACCCTAACACGTACGCTCACCCTAAACCGTTGTCGTACCCTAACCTGTACCCTAAACTGTCCCCGTCCCCTAACCCTAACCCTAACCCTAACCCTAACCCTTACCCGAAGCCTTACCGTCACCCGTCCCCTAATCCTAACCCGTACGCTAACACTAAACCGTACCCTAACACGTACGCTCACCCTAAACCGTTGTCGTACCCTAACCTGTACCCTAAACCGTCCCCATCCCCTAACCCTAACCCTAACCCTAACCCTAACCCTTACCCGAAGCCTTACTCTCACCCTTCCCCTAATCCTAACCCATACGCTGACACTAACCCGTACCCTAACACGTACGCTCACCCTAAACCGTTGTCGTACCCTAACCTGAACCCTAAACCGTCCCCGTCCCCTAACCGTAACCCTAACCCTAACCCTAACCCTAACCCTTACCCGAAGCCTTACCCTCACCCGTCCCCTATTCCTAACCCGTACGCTAACACTAACCCGTACCCTAACACGTACGCTCACCCTAAACTGTTGTCGTACCCTAACCTGTACCCTAAACCGTCCCCGTCCCCTAACCCTAACCCTAACCCTAACCCTAACCCTTACCCGAAGCATTACCCTCACCCGTCCCCTAATACTAACCCGTACGCTAACACTAACCCGTACCCTAACACGTACGCTCACCCTAAACCGTTGTCGTACCCTAACCTGTACCCTAAACCGTCCCCGTCCCCTAACCCTAACCCTAACACTAACCCTAACCCTAAACCTTACCCGAAGCCTTACCCTTTACCGTCCCCTAATCCTAACCCGTACGCTAACAATAACCCGTACCCTAACACGTACGCTCACCCTAAACCGTTGTCGTACACTAACCTGTACCCTGAACCGTCCCCGTCCCCGTCCCCTAACCCTAACCCTAACCCTAACCCTTACCCGAGGCCTTACCCTCACCCGTCCCCTAATCCTAACTCGTACGCTAACACTAACCCGTACCCTAACACGTACGCTCACCCTAAACCGTTGTTGTACCCTAACCTGTCCCCTAAACCGTCCCCGTCCCCTAACCCTAAACCTAAACCAAACCCTAACCCTAACCCTTACCCGAAGCCTTACCTTCACCCGTCCCCTAATACTAACCCGTACGCTAAAACTAACCCGTACCCTAACACGTACGCTCACCCTAAACCGTTGTCGTACCCTAACCTCTACCCTAAACCGTCCCCATCCCCTAAACCTAACCCTAACCCTAACCCTAATCTTACCCGAAGCCTTACCCTCACCCGTCCCCTAATCCTAACCCGTACGCTAACACTAACCCGTACCCTAACACGTACGCTCACCCTAAACCGTTGTCGTACCCTAACCTGGACCCGAAACCGTCCCCGTCCCCTAACCCTAACTCTAACCCTAACCCTAACCCTTACCCGAAGCCTTACCCTCACTCATCCCCTAATCCTAACCCGTACGCTAACACTAAACCGTACCCTAACACGTACGCTCACCCTAAACCGTTGTCGTACCCTAACCTGTACCCTAAACCGTCCCCGTCCCCTAACCCTAACCCTAACCCTAACCCTAACCCTAACCCTTACCCGAAGCCTTACTCTCACCCTTCCCCTAATCCTAACACATACGCTGACACTAACCCGTACCCTAACACGTACGCTCACCCTAAACCGTTGTCGTACCCTAACCTGTACCCTAAACCGTCCCCGTCCCCGTCCCCGAACCCTAACCCTAACCCTTACCCGATGCCTTACCCTCACCCGTCCCCCAATCCTAACCCGTACGCAAACACTAACCCGTACCCTAACACGTACGCTCACCCTAAACCATTGTCGTACCCTTACCTGTACCCTAAACCGTCCCCGTCCCCTAACCCTAACCCTAACCCTAACCCTAACCCTAACCCTTACCCGAAGCCTTACCCTCACCCGTCCCCTAATCCTAACCCGTACGCTAACACTAACCCGTACCCTAACACGTACGCTCACCCTAAACCGTTGTCGTACCCTAACCTGTACCCTAAACCGTCCCCGTCCCCTAACCCTAACCCTAACCCTAACCCTAACCCTTACCCGAAGCCTTACCCTCACCCGTCCCCTAATCCTTACCCGTACGCTAACACTAAACCGTACCATAACACGTACGCTCACCCTAAACCGTTGTCGTACCCTAACCTGTACCCTAAACCGTCCCCGTCCCCTAACCCTAACCCTAACCCTAACCCTAACCCTAACCCTTACCCGAAGCCTTACTCTCACCCGTCCCCTATTCCTAACCCGTACGCTAACACTAACCCGTACCCTAACACGTACGCTCACCCTAAACTGTTGTCGTACCCTAACCTGTACCCTAAACCGTCCCCGTCCCCTAACCCTAACCCTAACCCTACCCCTAACCCTTACCCGAAGCCTTACCCTCACCCGTCCCCTAATACTAACCCGTACGCTAACACTAACCCGTACCCTAACACGTACGCTCACCCTAAACCGTTGTCGTACCCTAACCTGTACCCTAAACCGTCCCCGTCCCCTAACCCTAACCCTAACCCTAACCCTAACCCTTAGCCGAAGCCTTACCCTCACCCGTCCCCTAATCCTAACCCGTACGCTAACACTAACCCATACCCTAACACGTACGCTCACCCTAAACCGTTGTCGTACCCTAACCTCTACCTTAAACCGTCCCCGTCCCCTAAACCTAACCCTAACCTTAACCCTAATCTTACCCGAAGCCTTACCCTCACCCGTCCCCTAATCCTAACCCGTACGCTAACACTAAACCGTACCCTAACACGTACGCTCACCCTAAACCGTTGTCGTACCCTAACCTGTACCCTAAACCGTCCCCGTCCCCTAACCCTAACCCTAACCCTAACCCTAACCCTTAGCCGAAGCCTTACCCTCACCCGTCCCCTAATCCTAACCCATACGCTGACACTAACCCGTACCCTAACACGTACGCTCACCCTAAACCGTTGTCGTACCCTAACCTGTACCCTAAACCGTCCCCGTCCCCGTCCCCGTCCCCTAACCCTAACCCTAACACTTACCCGTAGCCTTACCCTCACCCGTCCCCTAATCCTAACCCGTAGGCAAACACTAACCCGTACCCTAACACGTACGCTCACCCTAAAGCGTTGTCGTACCCTAACCTGTACCCTAAACCGTCCCCGTCCCCTAACCCTAACCCTAACCCTAACACTAACCCTAACCCTTACCCGAAGCCTTATCCTCACCCGTCCCCTAATTCTAACCCGTACGCTAACACTAACCCGTACCCTAACACGTACGCTCACCCTAAACCGTTGTCGTACCCTAACCTGTACCCTAAACCGTCCCCGTCCCCTAACCCTAACCCTAACCCTAACCCTATCCCTAACCCTTACCCGAAGCCTTACTCTCACCCTTCCCCTAATCCTAACCCATACGCTGACACTAACCCGTACCCTAACACGTACGCTCACCCTAAACCGTTGTCGTACCCTAACCTGTACCCTAAACCGTCCCCGTCCCCTAACCCTAACCCTAACCCTAACCCTAACCCTTACCCGAAGCCTTACCCTCACCCGTTCCCTATTCCTAACCCGTACGCTAACCCTAACCCGTACCCTAACACGTACGCTCACCCTAAACCGTTGTCGTACCCTAACCTATACCCTAAACCGTTCCCGTCTCCTAACCCTAACCCTAAACCTAACCCTAACCCTTACCCGAAGCCTTACCCTCACCCGTCCCCTAATCCTAACCCGTACGCTAACACTAACCCGTACCCTAACACGTACGCTCACCCTAAACCGTTGTCGTACCCTAACCTGTACCCTAAACCGTCCCCGTCCCCTAACCCTAACCCTAACCCTAACCCTAACCCTTACCCGAAGCCTTACCCTCACCCGTCCCCTAATACTAAACCGTACGCTAACACTAACCCGTACCCTAACACGTACGCTCACCCTAAACCGTTGTCGTACCCTAACCTCTACCCTAAACCGTCCCCGTCCCCTAAACCTAACCCTAACCCTAACCCTAACCTTACCCGAAGCCTTACCCTCACCCGTCCCCTATTCCTAACCCGTAGGCTAACACTAACCCGTACCCTAACACGTACGCTCACCCTAAACCGTTGTCGTACCCTAACCTGTACCCTAAACCGTCCCCGTCCCCTAACCCTAACCCTAACCCTAACCCTAACCCTTACCCGAAGCCTTACCCTCACCCGTCCCCTAATCCTAACCCGTACGCTAACACTAAACCGTACCCTAACACGTACGCTCACCCTAAACCGTTGTCGTACCCTAACCTGTACCCTAAACCGTCCCCGTCCCCTAACCCTAACCCTAAACCTAACCCTTACCCGAAGCCTTACTCTCACCCTTCCCCTAATCCTAACCCATACGCTGACACTAACCCGTACCCTAAGACGTACGCTCACCCTAAACCGTTGTCGTACCCTAACCTGTACCCTAAACCGTCCCCGTCCCCGTCCCCGTCCCCTAACCCTAACCCTAACACTTACCCGTAGCCTTACCCTCACCCGTACCCTAATCCTAACCCGTACGCTAACACTAACCCTTACCCTAACACGTACGCTCACCCTAAACCGTTGTCGTACCCTAACCTGTACCCTAAACCGTCCCCGTCCCCTAACCCTAACCCTAACCCTAACCCTATCCCTAACCCTTACCCGAAGCCTTACTCTCACCCTTCCCCTAATCCTAACCCATACGCTGACACTAACCCGTACCCTAACACGTACGCTCACCCTAAACCGTTGTCGTACCCTAACCTGTACCCTAAACCGTCCCCGTCCCCTAACCCTAACCCTAACCCTAACCCTAACCCTTACCCGAAGCCTTACCCTCACCCGTCCCCTAATCCTAACCCGTACGCTAACACTAACCCGTACCCTAACACGTACGCTCACCCTAAACCGTTGTCGTACCCTAACCTGTACCCTAAACCGTCCCCGTCCCCTAACCCTAACCCTAACCCTAACCCTAACCCTAACCCTAACCCTTACCCGAAGCCTTACCCTCACCCGTCCCCTAATCCTAACCCGTACGCTAACACTAACACGTACCCTAACACGTACGCTCACCCTAAACCGTTGTCGTCCCCTAACCTGTACCCTAAACCGTTCCCGTCCCCTAACCCTAACCCTAATCCTAACCCTAACCCTTATGCGAAGCCTTACCCTCACCCGTCCCCTAATCCTAACCCGTACGCTAACACTAACCAGTACCCGAACACGTACGCTCACCCTAAACCGTTGTCGTACCCTAACCTGTACCCTAAACCGTCCACATCCCCTAACCCTAACCCTAACCTGAACCCGAACCCTAACCCTTACCCGAAGCCTTACCCTCACCCGTCCCCTAATCCTAACCCGTACGCTAACACTAACCCGTACCCTAACACGTACGCTCACTCTAAACCGTTGTCGTACCCTAACCTGTACCCTAAACCGTCCCCGTCCCCTAACACTAACCCTAACCCTAACCCTAACCCTAACCCTTACCCGAAGCCTTACCCTCACCCGTCCCCTAATCCTAACCCGTACGCTAACACTAACCCGTACACTAACACGTACGCTCACCCTAAACCGTTGTTGTACCCTAACCTGTACCCTAAACCGTCCCCTAACCCTAACCCTAACCCAAACCCTAACCCTTACCCGAAGCTTTACACTCACCCGTCCCCTAATCCTAACCCGTACGCTAACACTAACCCGTACCCTAACACGTACGCTCACCCTAAACCGTTGTCGTACCCTAACCTGTACCCTAAACCGTCCCCGTCCCCTAACCCTAACCCTAACCCTAACCCTAACCCTTACCCGAAGCCTTACCCTCACCCGTCCCCTAATCCTAAACCGTACGCTAACACTAACCCGTACCCTAACACGTACGCTCACCCTAAACCGTTGTCGTACACTAACCTGTACCCTAAACCGTCCCCGTCCCCGTCCACGTCCCCTAACCCTAACCCTAACCCTAACACTTACCCGAAGCCTTACCCTCACCCGTCCCCTAATCCTAACCCGTACGCTAACACTAACCCGTACCCTAACACGTACGATCACCCTAAACCGTTGTCGTACCCTAACCTGTACCCTAAACCGTCCCCGTCACCTAACCCTAAACCTAACCCTAACCCTAACCCTAACCCTTACCCGAAGCCTTACCCTCACCCGTCCCCTAATCCTAACCCGTACGCTAACGCTAACCCGTACCCTAACACGTACGCTCACCCTAAACCGTTGTCATACACTAACCTGTACCCTAAACCGTCCCCGTCCCCGTCCCCTAACCCTAACCCTAACCCTAACCCTAACCCTAACCCTTACCCGAAGCCTTACCCTCACCCGTCCCCTAATCCTAACCCGTACGCTAACACTAACCCGTACCCTAACACATACGCTCACCCTAAACCGTTGTCGTACCCTAACCTGTACCCTAAATCGTCCCCGTCCCCTAACCCTAACCCTACCCTAACCCTAACCCTAACCCTTACCCGAAGCCTTACCCTCACCCGTCCCCTAATCCTAACCCGTACGCTAACACTAACCCGTACCCTAACACGTATGCTCACCCTAAACCGTTTTCGTACCCTAACGTGTACCCTAAACCGTCCCCGTCCCCTAACCCTAACCCTAACCCTAACCTTAACCCTTACCCGAAGCCTTACCCTCACCCGTCCCCTAATCCTAACGCGTATGCTAACACTAAACCGTACCCTAACACGTACGCTCACCCTAAACCGTTGTCGTACCCTAACCGGTACCCTAAACCGTCCCCGTCCCCTAACCCTAACCCTAACCCTAACCCTTACCCAAAGCCTTACCCTCACCCGTCCCCTAATCCTAACGCGTACGCTAACACTAACCCATACCCTAACACGTACGCTCACCCTAAACCGTTGTCGTACACTAACCTGTACCCTAAACCGTCCCCGTCCCCGTCCCCGTCCCCGTCCCCTAACCCTAACCCTAACCCTTACCCGAAGCCTTACCCTCACCTGTCCCCAATCCTAAACCGTACGCTAACACTAACCCGTACCCTAACACGTACGCTCACCCTAAACCATTGTCGTACACTAACCTGTACCTTAAACTGTCCCCGTCCCCGTCCCCTAACCCTAACCCTAACCCTAACCCTTACCCGAGGCCTTACCCTCACCCGTCCCCTAATCCTAACCCGTACGCTAACACTAACCCGTAACCTAACACGTACGCTCACCCTAAACCGTTGTCGTACACTAACCTGTACCCTAAATCGTCCCCGTCCCCGTCCACGTCCCCTAACCCTAACCCTAACCCTAACCCTTACCCGAAGCCTTACCCTCACCCGTCCCCTAATCCTAACCCGTACGCTAACACTAACCCGTACCCTAACACGTACGATCACCCTAAACCGTTGTCGTACCCTAACCTGTACCCTAAACCGTCCCCGTCCCCTAACCCTAAACCTAACCCTAACCCTAACCCTAACCCTTACCCGGAGCCTTACCCTCACCCGTCCCCTAATCCTAACCCGTACGCTAACGCTAACCCGTACCCTAAAACGTACGCTCACCCTAAACCGTTGTCATACACTAACCTGTACCCTAAACCGTCCCCGTCCCCGTCCCCTAACCCTAACCCTAACCCTAACCCTAACCCTAACCCTTACCCGAAGCCTTACCCTCACCCGTCCCCTAATCCTAACCCGTACGCTAACACTAACCCGTACCCTAACACATACGCTCACCCTAAACCGTTGTCGTACCCTAACCTGTACCCTAAATCGTCCCTGTCCCCTAACCCTAACCCTACCCTAACCCTAACCCTAACCCTTACCCGAAGCCTTACCCTCACCCGTCCCCTAATCCTAACCCGTACGCTAACACTAACCCGTACCCTAACACGTATGCTCACCCTAAACCGTTCTCGTACCCTAACGTGTACCCTAAACCGTCCCCGTCCCCTAACCCTAACCCTAACCCTTACCCGAAGCCTTACCCTCACCCGTCCCCTAATCCTAACGCGTATGCTAACACTAAACCGTACCCTAACACGTACGCTCACCCTAAACCGTTGTCGTACCCTAACCTGTACCCTAAACCATCCCCGTCCCCTAACCCTAACCCTAACCCTTACCCGAAGCCTTACCCTCACCTGTCCCCAATCCTAAACCGTACGCTAACACTAACCCGTACCCTAACACGTACGCTCACCCTAAACCGTTGTCGTACCCTAACCTCTACCCTAAACCGTCCCCGTCCCCTAAATCTAACCCTAACCCTAACCCTAACCTTACCCGAAGCCTTACCCTCACCCATCCCCTAATCCTAACCCGTAGGCTAACACTAACCCGTACCCTAACACGTACGCTCACCCTAAACCGTTGTCGTACCCTAACCTGTACCCTAAACCGTCCCCGTCCCCTAACCCTAACCCTAACCCTAACCCTTACCCGAAGCCTTACCCTCACCCGTCCCCTAATCCTAACCCGTACGCTAACACTAAACCGTACCCTAACACGTACGCTCACCCTAAAGCATTGTCGTACCCTAACCTGTACCCTAAACCGTCCCCGTCCCCTAACCCTAACCCTAACCCTAACCCTAACCCTAACCCTTACCCGAAGCCTTACTCTCACCCTTCCCCTAATCCTAACCCATACGCTGACACTAACCCGTACCCTAACACGTACGCTCACCCTAAACCGTTGTCGTACCCTAAACTGTACCCTAAACCGTCCCCGTCCCCTAACCCTAACCCTAACCCTAACCCTAACCCTAACCCTTACCCGAAGCCTTACCCTCACCCGTCCCCTATTCCTAAACCGTACGCTAACACTAACCCATACCCTAACACGTACGCTCACCATAAACTGTTGTCGTACCCTAACCTGTACCCTAAACCGTCCCCGTCCCCTAACCCTAACCCTAACCCTAACCCTAACCCTTACCCGAAGCCTTACCATCACCCGTCCCCTAATCCTAACCCGTACGCTAACACTAACCCGTACCCTAACACGTACGCTCACCCTAAACCGTTGTCGTACCCTAACCTGTACCCTAAACCATCCCCGTCACCAAACCCTAACCCTAACCCTAACCCTAACCCTAACCCTTACCCGAAGCCTTACCCTCACCCGTCCCCTAATCCTAACCCTTACGCTAACACTAACCCGTACCCTAACACGTACGCTCACCCTAAACCGTTGTCGTACCCTAACCTGTACCCTAAACCGTCCCCGTCCCCTAACCCTAACCCTAACCCTAACCCTAACCGTAACCCTAACCCTAACCCTTACCCGAAGCCTTACCCTCACCCGTCCCCTAATCCTAACCCGTACGCTAACACTAACACGTATCCTAACACGTACGCTCACCCTAAACCGTTGTCGTACCCTAACTTGTACCCTAAACCATCCCGGTCCCCTAACCCTAACCCTAACCCTAACGCTAACCCTAACCCTAACCCTTACCCGAAGCCTTACCCTCACCCGTCCCCTAATCCTAACCCGTACGCTAACACTAACCACTACACTAACACGTACAATCACCCTAAACCGTTGTCGTACACTAACCTGTACCCTAAACCGTCCCCATCCCCTAACCCTAACCCTAACCCTAACCCGAACCCTAACCCTTACCCGAACCCTTACCCTCACCCGTCCCCTAATCCTAACCCGTACGCTAACACTAACCAGTACCCTAACACGTACGCTCACCCTAAACCGTTGTCGTACACTAACCTGTACCCTAAACCGTCCCCATCCCCTAACCCTAACCCTAACCCTAACCCGAACCCTAACCCTTACCCGAAGCCTTACCCTCACCCGTCCCCTAATCCTAACCCGTACGCTAACAATAACCCGTACCCTAACACGTACGCTCACTCTAAACCGTTGTCGTACCCTAACCTGTACCCTAAACCGTCCCCGTCCCCTAACACTAACCCTAACCCGAACCCTAACCCTTACCTGAAGACTTACCCTCACCCGCCACCTAATCCTAACCCGTTCGCTAACACTAACCCGTACCCTAACACGTATGCTCACCCTAAACCGTTGTCGTACACTAACCTGTACCCTAAACCGTCCCCGTCCCCTAACCCTAACCCTAACCCTAACCCTAACCCTTACCCGAAGCCTTACCCTCACCCGTCCCCTAATCCTAACCCGTACGCTAACACTAACCCGTACCCTAACACGTACGCTCACCCTAAAACTTTTTCGTACACTAACCTGTAACCTAAACCGTCCCCGTCCCCTAACCCTAACCCTAACCCTAATCCTAAACCTTACCCGAGGTCTTACCCTCACCCGTCCCCTAATCCTAACCCGTACGCTAACACTAACCCGTACCCTAACACGGACGCTCACCCTAAACCGTTGTTGTACCCTAACCTGTACCCTAAACCGTCCCCGTCCCCTAACCCTAAACCTAAACCTAACCCTAACCCTAACCCTTACCCGAAGCCTTACCCTCACCCGTCCCCTAATCCTAACCCGTACGCTAACACTAAACCGTACCCTAACACGTACGCTCACCCTAAACCATTGTCGTACCCTAACCTGTACCCTAAAAATTCCCCGTCCCCTAACCCTAACCCTAACCCTAACCCTAACCCTTACCCGAAGCCTTACTCTCACCCTTCCCCTAATCCTAACCCATACGCTGACACTAACCCGTACCCTAACACGTACGCTCACCCTAAACCGTTGTCGTACCCTAACCTGTACCCTAAACCGTCCCCGTCCCCGTCCCCGTCCCCTAACCCTAACCTTACCCGAAGCCTTACCCTCACCCGTCCCCTAATCCTAACCCGTATGCTAACACTAACCCGTACCCTAACACGTACGCTCACCCTAAACCGTTGTCGTACCCTAACCTGTACCCTAAACCGTCCCCGTCCCCTAACCCTAACCCTAACCCTAACCCTAACCCTTACCCGAAGCCTTACCCTCACCCGTCCCCTAATCCTAACCCGTACGCTAACACTAACCCGTACCCTAACACGTACGCTCACTCTAAACCGTTGTCGTACCCTAACCTGTACCCTAAACCGTCCCCGTCCCCTAACACTAACCCTAACCCTAACCCTAACCCTAACCCTTACCCGAAGCCTTACCCTCACCCGTCCCCTAATCCTAACCCGTACGCTAACACTAACCCGTACACTAACACGTACGCTCACCCTAAACCGTTGTTGTACCCTAACCTGTACCCTAAACCGTCCCCTAACCCTAACCCTAACCCAAACCCTAACCCTTACCCGAAGCTTTACACTCACCCGTCCCCTAATCCTAACCCGTACGCTAACACTAACCCGTACCCTAACACGTACGCTCACCCTAAACCGTTGTCGTACCCTAACCTGTACCCTAAACCGTCCCCGTCCCCTAACCCTAACCCTAACCCTAACCCTAACCCTTACCCGAAGCCTTACCCTCACCCGTCCCCTAATCCTAAACCGTACGCTAACACTAACCCGTACCCTAACACGTACGCTCACCCTAAACCGTTGTCGTACACTAACCTGTACCCTAAACCGTCCCCGTCCCCGTCCACGTCCCCTAACCCTAACCCTAACCCTAACACTTACCCGAAGCCTTACCCTCACCCGTCCCCTAATCCTAACCCGTACGCTAACACTAACCCGTACCCTAACACGTACGATCACCCTAAACCGTTGTCGTACCCTAACCTGTACCCTAAACCGTCCCCGTCACCTAACCCTAAACCTAACCCTAACCCTAACCCTAACCCTTACCCGAAGCCTTACCCTCACCCGTCCCCTAATCCTAACCCGTACGCTAACGCTAACCCGTACCCTAACACGTACGCTCACCCTAAACCGTTGTCATACACTAACCTGTACCCTAAACCGTCCCCGTCCCCGTCCCCTAACCCTAACCCTAACCCTAACCCTAACCCTAACCCTTACCCGAAGCCTTACCCTCACCCGTCCCCTAATCCTAACCCGTACGCTAACACTAACCCGTACCCTAACACATACGCTCACCCTAAACCGTTGTCGTACCCTAACCTGTACCCTAAATCGTCCCCGTCCCCTAACCCTAACCCTACCCTAACCCTAACCCTAACCCTTACCCGAAGCCTTACCCTCACCCGTCCCCTAATCCTAACCCGTACGCTAACACTAACCCGTACCCTAACACGTATGCTCACCCTAAACCGTTTTCGTACCCTAACGTGTACCCTAAACCGTCCCCGTCCCCTAACCCTAACCCTAACCCTAACCTTAACCCTTACCCGAAGCCTTACCCTCACCCGTCCCCTAATCCTAACGCGTATGCTAACACTAAACCGTACCCTAACACGTACGCTCACCCTAAACCGTTGTCGTACCCTAACCGGTACCCTAAACCGTCCCCGTCCCCTAACCCTAACCCTAACCCTAACCCTTACCCAAAGCCTTACCCTCACCCGTCCCCTAATCCTAACGCGTACGCTAACACTAACCCATACCCTAACACGTACGCTCACCCTAAACCGTTGTCGTACACTAACCTGTACCCTAAACCGTCCCCGTCCCCGTCCCCGTCCCCGTCCCCTAACCCTAACCCTAACCCTTACCCGAAGCCTTACCCTCACCTGTCCCCAATCCTAAACCGTACGCTAACACTAACCCGTACCCTAACACGTACGCTCACCCTAAACCATTGTCGTACACTAACCTGTACCTTAAACTGTCCCCGTCCCCGTCCCCTAACCCTAACCCTAACCCTAACCCTTACCCGAGGCCTTACCCTCACCCGTCCCCTAATCCTAACCCGTACGCTAACACTAACCCGTAACCTAACACGTACGCTCACCCTAAACCGTTGTCGTACACTAACCTGTACCCTAAATCGTCCCCGTCCCCGTCCACGTCCCCTAACCCTAACCCTAACCCTAACCCTTACCCGAAGCCTTACCCTCACCCGTCCCCTAATCCTAACCCGTACGCTAACACTAACCCGTACCCTAACACGTACGATCACCCTAAACCGTTGTCGTACCCTAACCTGTACCCTAAACCGTCCCCGTCCCCTAACCCTAAACCTAACCCTAACCCTAACCCTAACCCTTACCCGGAGCCTTACCCTCACCCGTCCCCTAATCCTAACCCGTACGCTAACGCTAACCCGTACCCTAAAACGTACGCTCACCCTAAACCGTTGTCATACACTAACCTGTACCCTAAACCGTCCCCGTCCCCGTCCCCTAACCCTAACCCTAACCCTAACCCTAACCCTAACCCTTACCCGAAGCCTTACCCTCACCCGTCCCCTAATCCTAACCCGTACGCTAACACTAACCCGTACCCTAACACATACGCTCACCCTAAACCGTTGTCGTACCCTAACCTGTACCCTAAATCGTCCCTGTCCCCTAACCCTAACCCTACCCTAACCCTAACCCTAACCCTTACCCGAAGCCTTACCCTCACCCGTCCCCTAATCCTAACCCGTACGCTAACACTAACCCGTACCCTAACACGTATGCTCACCCTAAACCGTTCTCGTACCCTAACGTGTACCCTAAACCGTCCCCGTCCCCTAACCCTAACCCTAACCCTTACCCGAAGCCTTACCCTCACCCGTCCCCTAATCCTAACGCGTATGCTAACACTAAACCGTACCCTAACACGTACGCTCACCCTAAACCGTTGTCGTACCCTAACCTGTACCCTAAACCATCCCCGTCCCCTAACCCTAACCCTAACCCTTACCCGAAGCCTTACCCTCACCTGTCCCCAATCCTAAACCGTACGCTAACACTAACCCGTACCCTAACACGTACGCTCACCCTAAACCGTTGTCGTACCCTAACCTCTACCCTAAACCGTCCCCGTCCCCTAAATCTAACCCTAACCCTAACCCTAACCTTACCCGAAGCCTTACCCTCACCCATCCCCTAATCCTAACCCGTAGGCTAACACTAACCCGTACCCTAACACGTACGCTCACCCTAAACCGTTGTCGTACCCTAACCTGTACCCTAAACCGTCCCCGTCCCCTAACCCTAACCCTAACCCTAACCCTTACCCGAAGCCTTACCCTCACCCGTCCCCTAATCCTAACCCGTACGCTAACACTAAACCGTACCCTAACACGTACGCTCACCCTAAAGCATTGTCGTACCCTAACCTGTACCCTAAACCGTCCCCGTCCCCTAACCCTAACCCTAACCCTAACCCTAACCCTAACCCTTACCCGAAGCCTTACTCTCACCCTTCCCCTAATCCTAACCCATACGCTGACACTAACCCGTACCCTAACACGTACGCTCACCCTAAACCGTTGTCGTACCCTAAACTGTACCCTAAACCGTCCCCGTCCCCTAACCCTAACCCTAACCCTAACCCTAACCCTAACCCTTACCCGAAGCCTTACCCTCACCCGTCCCCTATTCCTAAACCGTACGCTAACACTAACCCATACCCTAACACGTACGCTCACCATAAACTGTTGTCGTACCCTAACCTGTACCCTAAACCGTCCCCGTCCCCTAACCCTAACCCTAACCCTAACCCTAACCCTTACCCGAAGCCTTACCATCACCCGTCCCCTAATCCTAACCCGTACGCTAACACTAACCCGTACCCTAACACGTACGCTCACCCTAAACCGTTGTCGTACCCTAACCTGTACCCTAAACCATCCCCGTCACCAAACCCTAACCCTAACCCTAACCCTAACCCTAACCCTTACCCGAAGCCTTACCCTCACCCGTCCCCTAATCCTAACCCTTACGCTAACACTAACCCGTACCCTAACACGTACGCTCACCCTAAACCGTTGTCGTACCCTAACCTGTACCCTAAACCGTCCCCGTCCCCTAACCCTAACCCTAACCCTAACCCTAACCGTAACCCTAACCCTAACCCTTACCCGAAGCCTTACCCTCACCCGTCCCCTAATCCTAACCCGTACGCTAACACTAACACGTATCCTAACACGTACGCTCACCCTAAACCGTTGTCGTACCCTAACTTGTACCCTAAACCATCCCGGTCCCCTAACCCTAACCCTAACCCTAACGCTAACCCTAACCCTAACCCTTACCCGAAGCCTTACCCTCACCCGTCCCCTAATCCTAACCCGTACGCTAACACTAACCACTACACTAACACGTACAATCACCCTAAACCGTTGTCGTACACTAACCTGTACCCTAAACCGTCCCCATCCCCTAACCCTAACCCTAACCCTAACCCGAACCCTAACCCTTACCCGAACCCTTACCCTCACCCGTCCCCTAATCCTAACCCGTACGCTAACACTAACCAGTACCCTAACACGTACGCTCACCCTAAACCGTTGTCGTACACTAACCTGTACCCTAAACCGTCCCCATCCCCTAACCCTAACCCTAACCCTAACCCGAACCCTAACCCTTACCCGAAGCCTTACCCTCACCCGTCCCCTAATCCTAACCCGTACGCTAACAATAACCCGTACCCTAACACGTACGCTCACTCTAAACCGTTGTCGTACCCTAACCTGTACCCTAAACCGTCCCCGTCCCCTAACACTAACCCTAACCCGAACCCTAACCCTTACCTGAAGACTTACCCTCACCCGCCACCTAATCCTAACCCGTTCGCTAACACTAACCCGTACCCTAACACGTATGCTCACCCTAAACCGTTGTCGTACACTAACCTGTACCCTAAACCGTCCCCGTCCCCTAACCCTAACCCTAACCCTAACCCTAACCCTTACCCGAAGCCTTACCCTCACCCGTCCCCTAATCCTAACCCGTACGCTAACACTAACCCGTACCCTAACACGTACGCTCACCCTAAAACTTTTTCGTACACTAACCTGTAACCTAAACCGTCCCCGTCCCCTAACCCTAACCCTAACCCTAATCCTAAACCTTACCCGAGGTCTTACCCTCACCCGTCCCCTAATCCTAACCCGTACGCTAACACTAACCCGTACCCTAACACGGACGCTCACCCTAAACCGTTGTTGTACCCTAACCTGTACCCTAAACCGTCCCCGTCCCCTAACCCTAAACCTAAACCTAACCCTAACCCTAACCCTTACCCGAAGCCTTACCCTCACCCGTCCCCTAATCCTAACCCGTACGCTAACACTAAACCGTACCCTAACACGTACGCTCACCCTAAACCATTGTCGTACCCTAACCTGTACCCTAAAAATTCCCCGTCCCCTAACCCTAACCCTAACCCTAACCCTAACCCTTACCCGAAGCCTTACTCTCACCCTTCCCCTAATCCTAACCCATACGCTGACACTAACCCGTACCCTAACACGTACGCTCACCCTAAACCGTTGTCGTACCCTAACCTGTACCCTAAACCGTCCCCGTCCCCGTCCCCGTCCCCTAACCCTAACCTTACCCGAAGCCTTACCCTCACCCGTCCCCTAATCCTAACCCGTATGCTAACACTAACCCGTACCCTAACACGTACGCTCACCCTAAACCGTTGTCGTACCCTAACCTGTACCCTAAACCGTCCCCGTCCCCTAACCCTAACCCTAACCCTAACCCTAACCCTTACCCGAAGCCTTACCCTCACCCGTCCCCTAATCCTAACCCGTACGCTAACACTAAACCGTACCCTAACACGTACGCTCACCCTAAACCATTGTCGTACACTAACCTGTACCCTAAACCGTCCCCGTCCCCTAAACCTAACCCTAACCCTAACCCTAACCCTTACCCGAAGCCTTACTCTCACCCTTCCCCTAATCCTAACCCATACGCTGACACTGACCCGTACCCTAACACGTACGCTCACCCTAAACCGTTGTCGTACCCTAACCTGTACCCTAAACCGTCCCCGTCCCCGTCCCCGTCCCCTAACCCTAACCCTAACCCTTACGCGAAGCCTTACCCTCACCCGTCCCCTAATCCTAACCCGTACGCTAACACTAAACCGTACCCTAACACGTACGCTCACCCTAAACCATTGTCGTACCCTAACCAGTACCCTAAACCGTCCCCGTCCCCTAACCCTAACCCTAACCCTTACCCGAAACCTTACTCTCACCCTTACCCTAATCCTAACCCATACGCTGACACTAACCCGTACCCTAACACGTACGCTCACCCTAAACCGTTGTCGTACCCTAACCTGTACCCTAAACCGTCCCCGTCCCCTAACCCTAACCCTAACCCTAACCCTAACCCTTACCCGAAGCCTTACCCTCACCCGTCCCCTATTCCTAAACCGTACGCTAACACTAACCCGTACCCTAACACGTACGCTCACCCTAAACCGTTGTCGTACCCTAACCTGTACCCTAAACCGTCCCCGTCCCCTAACCCTAACCCTAACCCTAACTCTAACCCTTACCCGAAGCCTTACCCTCACCCGTCCCCTAATCCTAACCCGTACGCTAACACTAACACGTACCCTAACACGTACGCTCACCCTAAAACGTTTTCGTACCCTAACCTGTACCCTAAACCGTCCCCGTCCCCGTCCCCTAAACCTAACCCTAACCCTAACCCTAACCCTTACCCGAAGCCTTACCCTCACCCGTCCCCTAGTCCTAACCCGTACGCTAACACTAACCCGTACCCTAACACGTACGCTCACCCTAAACCGTTGTCGTACCTTTACCTGTACCCTAAACCGTTCCCGTCCCCTAACCCTAACCCTAACCCTAACCCTAACCCTTACCCGAAGCCTTACCCTCACCCGTCCCCTAATCCTAACCCGTACGCTAACACTAACCCGTACCCTAACACGTACGCTCACCCTAAGCCATTGTCGTACCCTAACCTGTACCCTAAACCGTCCCCGTCCCCTAACCCTAACCCTAACCCTAACCCTAAACCTAACACTTACCCGAAACCTTACACTCACCAGTCCCCTAATCCTAACCCGTACGCTAACACTAACCCGTACCCTAACACGTACGCTCACCCTAAACCGTTGTCGTACCCTAACCTGTACCCTAAACCGTCCCCGTCCCCTAAATCTAACCCTAACCCTAACCCTAACCCTAACCCTTACCCGAAGCCTTACCCTCACCCGTCCCCTAATCCTAACCCGTATGCTAACACTAACCCGTACCCTAACACATACGCTCACCCTAAACCTTTGTCGTACCCTAACCTGTACCCTAAACCGTCCCCGTCCCCGTCCCCTAACCCTAACCCTAACCCTAACCCTAACCCTTACCCGAAGCCTTATCCTCACCCGTCCCCTAATCCTAAACCGTACGCTAACCCTAACCGGTACCCTAACAGGTATGCTCACCCTAAACCGTTGTCGTACCCTAACCTGTACCCTAAACCGTCCCCGTCCCCGTCCCCTAACCCTAACCCTAACCCTAACCCTTACCCGAAGCCTTACACTCACCCGTCCACTAATCCTAACCCGTATGCTAACACTAACCCGTACCCTAAAATGTGCGCTCACCCAAAACCGTTGTCGTACCCTAACCTGTACCCTAAACCGTCCCCGTCCCCGTCCCCTAACCCTAACCCTAACCCTAACCCTAACCCTTTCCCGAAGCCTTACCCTCACCCGTCCCCTAATCCTAACCCGTACGCTAACACTAACCCGTACCCTAACACGTACGCTCACCCTAAACCGTTGTCGTACCCTAACCTGTACCCTAAACCCTCCCCGTCCCCTAACCCTAACCCTAAGCCCAACCCTAACCCTAACCCTTACCCGAATCCTTACCCTCACCCGTCCCCTAATCCTAACCCGTACGCTAACACTAACCCATACCCTAACACGTACGCTCAACCTAAACCGTTGTCGTACCCTAACCTGTACCCTAAACCGTCCCCGTCCCCTAACCCTAACCCTAACCCTAACCCTAACCCTAACCCTAACCCTAACCCTTACCCGAAGCCTTACCCTCACCCGTCCCCTAATCCTAACCCGTACGCTAACACTAACCCGTACCCGAACACGTACGCTCACCCTAAACCGTTGTCGTACCCTAACCTGTACCCTAAACCGTCCCCGTCCCCTAACCCTAACCCTAACCCTAACCCTAACCCTAACCCTTACCCGAAGCCTTACCCTCACCCGTCCCCTAGTCCTAACCCGTACGCTAACACTAACCCGTACCCTAACACGTACGCTCACCGTAAACCGTTGTCGTACCCTAACCTGTACCCTAAACCGTTCCCGTCCCCTAACCCTAACCCTAACCCTAACCCTTACCCGAAGCCTTACTCTCACCCTTACCCTAATCCTAACCCATACGCTGACACTAACCCGTACCCTAACACGTACGCTCACCCTAAACCGTTGTCGTACCCTAACCTGTACCCTAAACCGTCCCCGTCCCCTAATCCTAACCCTAACCCTAACGCTAACCCTTACCCGAAGCCTTACCCTCACCCGTCCCCTATTCCTAAACCGTACGCTAACACTAACCCGTACCCTAACACGTACGCTCACCCTAAACCGTTGTCGTACCCTAACCTGTACCCTAAACCATCCCCGTCCCCTAACCCTAACCCTAACCCTAACTCTAACCCTTACCCGAAGCCTTACCCTCACCCGTCCCCTAATCCTAACCCGTACGCTAACACTAACCCGTACCCTAACACGTACGCTCACCCTAAAACTTTTTCGTACCCTAACCTGTACCCTAAACCGTCCCCGTCCCCGTCCCCTAACCCTAACCCTAACCCTAACCCTAACCCTTACCCGAAGCCTTTCCCTCACCCGTCCCCTAGTCCTAACCCTTACGCTAACACTAACCCGTACCCTAACATGTACGCTCACCCTAAACCGTTGTCGTACCTTTACCTGTACCCTAAACCGTTCCCGTCCCCTAACCCTAACCCTAACCCTAACCCTAACCCTTACCCGAAGCCTTACCCTCACCCGTCCCCTAATCCTAACCCGTACGCTAACACTAACCCGTACCCTAACACGTACGCTCACCCTAAGCCATTGTCGTACCCTAACCTGTACCCTAAACCGTCCCCGTCCCCTAACCCTAACCCTAACCCTAACCCTAAACCTAACAATTACCCGAAACCTTACACTCACCCGTCCCCTAATCCTAACCCGTACGCTAACACTAACCCGTACCCTAACACGTACGCTCACCCTAAACCGTTGTCGTACCCTAACCTGTACCCTAAACCGTCCCCGTCCCCTAAATCTAACCCTAACCCTAACCCTAACCCTAACCCTTACCCGAAGCCTTACCCTCACCCGTCCCCTAATCCTAACCCGTATGCTAACACTAACCCGTACCCTAACACATACGCTCACCCTAAACCGTTGTTGTACCCTAAACTGTACCCTAAACCGTCCCCGTCCCCAAACCCTAACCCTACCCCTAACCCTAACCCTAACCCTTACCCAAAGCCTTACCCTCACCCGTCCCCTAATCCTAACCCGTACGCTAACACTAACCCGTACCCTAACACGTATGCTCACCCTAAACCGTTGTCGTACCCTAACATGAACCCTAAACAGTCCGCGTCCCCTAACCCTAACCCTAACCCTAACCCTAACCCTTACTCGAAGCCTTACCCTCACCCGTCCCCTAATCCTAACCCGTACGCTAACACTAACCCGTACCCTAACACGTACGCTCTCCCTAAACCGTTGTCGTACCCTAACCGGTACCCTAAACCGTGCCCGTCCCCTAACCCTAACCCTAACCCTAACCCTAACCCTAACCCTTACCCGAAGCCTTACCCTCACCCGTCCCCTAATCCTAACCCGTACGCTAACACTAACCCGTACCTTAACACGTACGCTCACCCTAAACCGTTGTCGTACCCTAACCTGTACCCTAAACCGTCCTCGTCCCCTAACCCTAACCCTAACCCTAACCTTAACCCTAACCCTTACCCGAAGCCTTAACCTCACCCGTCCCCTAATCCTAACCCGTACGCTAACACTAACCCGTACCCTAACACTTATGCTCACCCTAAACCGTTGTCGTACCCTAAACTGTACCTTAAACCGTCCCCGTCCCCTAACCTTAACCCTAACCCTAACCCTAACCCTAACCCTTACCCGAAGCCTTACCCTCACCCGTCCCCTAATCCTAACCTGTACGCTAACACTAACCCATAACCTAACACGTACGCTCACCCAAAACCGTTGTCGTACCCTAACCTGTACCCTAAACCTTCCCCATCCCCTAACCCTAACCGTAACCCTAACCCTAACCCTAAACCTTACCCGAAGCCTTACCCTCACCCGGCCCCTAATCCTAACCCGTACGTTGACACTAACCCGTACCCTAACATGTACGCTCACCCTAAAACGTAGTCGTACCCTAACCTGTACCCTAAACCGTCCCCGTCCCCTAACCCTAACCCTAACACTTACCCGAAGCCTTACCCTCACCCGTCCCCTAATCCTAACCCGTACGCTAACACTAACCCTTAACCTAACACGTACGCTCACCTTAAACCGTTGTCGTACCCTAACCTGTACCCTAAACCGTCCCCGTCCCCTAACCCTAACCCTAACCCTAACCCTAACCCTAACCCTTACCCGAAGCCTTACCGTCACCCGTCCTCTAATCCTAACCTGTACGCTAACACTAACCCGTACCCTAACACGTACGCCCACCCTAAACCGTTGTCGTACCCTAACCTGTACCCTAAACCGTCCCCGTCCCCTAACCCTAACCCTAACCCTAACCGTAACTCTTACCCGAAGCCTTACCCTCACCCGTCACCTAATCCTAACCCGTACGCTAATACTAACCCGTACCCTAACACGTACGCTCACCCTAAACCGTTGTCGTACCCTTACCTGTACCCTAAACCGTCCCCGTCCCCTAACCCTAACCCTAACCCTAAACCTAACCCTTAACCGAAGCCTTACCCTCACCCTTCCCCTAATCCTAACCCGTATGCTAACACTAACCCGTACCATAACACGTACGCTCACCCTAAACCTTTGTCGTACCCTAACCTGTACCCTAAACCGTCCCCGTCCCCGTCCCCTAACCCTAACCCTAACCCTAACCCTAACCCTTACCCGAAGCCTTATCCTCACCCGTCCCCTAATCCTAAACCGTACGCTAACCCTAACCGGTACCCTAACACGTATGCTCACCCTAAACCGTTGTCGTACCCTAACCTGTACCCTAAACCGTCCCCGTCCCCGTCCCCTAACCCTAACCCTAACCCTAACCCTTACCTGAAGCCTTACACTCACCCGTCCACTAATCCTAACCCGTACGCTAACACTAACCCGTACCCTAAAATGTGCGCTCACCCAAAACCGTTGTCGTACCCTAACCTGTACCCTAAACCGTCCCCGTCCCCGTCCCCTAACCCTAACCCTAACCCTAACCCTAACCCTTTCCCGAAGCCTTACCCTCACCCGTCCCCTAATCCTAACCCGTACGCTAACACTAACCCGTACCCTAACACGTACGCTCACCCTAAACCGTTGTCGTACCCTAACCTGTACCCTAAACCCTCCCCGTCCCCTAACCAAACCCTAAGCCCAACCCTAACCCTAACCCTTACCCGAATCCTTACCCTCACCCGTCCCCTAATCCTAACCCGTACGCTAACACTAACCCATACCCTAACACGTACGCTCAACCTAAACCGTTGTCGTACCCTAACCTGTACCCTAAACCGTCCCCGTCCCCTAACCCTAACCCTAACCCTAACCCTAACCCTAACCCTAACCCTAACCCTTACCCGAAGCCTTACCCTCACCCGTCCCCTAATCCTAACCCGTACGCTAACACTAACCCGTACCCGAACACGTACGCTCACCCTAAACCGTTGTCGTACCCTAACCTGTACCCTAAACCGTCCCCGTCCCCTAACCCTAACCCTAACCCTAACCCTAACCCTAACCCTAACCCTTACCCGAAGCCTTACCCTCACCCGTCCCCTAGTCCTAACCCGTACGCTAACACTAACCCGTACCCTAACACGTACGCTCACCGTAAACCGTTGTCGTACCCTAACCTGTACCCTAAACCGTTCCCGTCCCCTAACCCTAACCCTAACCCTAACCCTAACCCTTACCCGAAGCCTTACCCTCACCCGTCCCCTAATCCTAACCCGTACGCTAACACTAACCCGTACCCTAACACGTACGCTCACCTTAAGCCGTTGTCGTACCCTAACCTGTACCCTAAACCGTCCCCGTCCGCTAACCCTAACCCTAACCCTAAACCTAACCCTAAACCTAACCCTTACCCGAAACCTTACCCTCACCCGTCCCCTAATCCTAACCCCTACGCTAACACTAACCCGTACCCTAACACGTACGCTCACCCTAAACCGTTGTCGTACACTAACCTGTACCCTAAACCGTCCCCGTCCCCTAACGCTAACCCTAACACTAACCCTAACCCTAACCCTTACCCGAAGCCTTACCCTCACCCGTCCCCTAATCCTAACCCGTACGCTAACACTAACCCGTACCCTAACACGTACGCTCACCCTAAACCGTTGTCGTACCCTAACCTGTACCCTAAACCGTCCCCTAACCCTAACCCTAACCCTAACCCTAACCCTTACCCGAAGCCTTACACTCACCCGTCCCCTAATCCTAACCCGTACGCTAACACTAACCCGTACCCTAACACGTACGCTCACCCTAAACCGTTGTCGTACCCTAACCTGTACCCTAAACCGTCCCCGTCCCCGTCCCCTAACCCTAACCCTAAACCTAACCCTAACCCTTACCCGAAGCCTTACCCTCACCCGTCCCCTAATCCTAACCCGTACGCTAACACTAACCCGTACCCTAACACGTACGCTCACCCTAAACCGTTGTCGTACCCTAACCGGTACCCTAAACCGTGCCCGTCCCCTAACCCTAACCCTAACCCTAACCCTAACCCTAACCCTTACCCGAAGCCTTACCCTCACCCGTCCCCTAATCCTAACCCGTACGCTAACACTAACCCATAACCTAACACGTACGCTCACCCTAAACCGTTGTCGTACCCTAACCTGTACCCTAAACCTTGCCCATCCCCTAACCCTAACCGTAACCCTAACCCTAACCCTAAACCTTACCCGAAGCCTTACCCTCACCCGGCCCCTAATCCTAACCCGTACGTTGACACTAACCCGTACCCTAACATGTACGCTCACCCTAAACCGTTGTCGTACCCTAACCTGTACCCTAAACCGTCCCCGTCCCCTAACCCTAACCCTAACCCTTACCCGAAGCCTTACCCTCACCCGTCCCCTAATCCTAACCCGTACGCTAACACTAACCCTTACCCTAACACGTACGCTCACCCTAAACCGTTGTCGTACCCTAACCTGTACCCTAAACCGTCCCCGTCCCCTAACCCTAACCCTAACCCTAACCCTAACCCTAACCCTTACCCGAAGCCTTACCGTCACCCGTCCTCTAATCCTAACCTGTACGCTAACACTAACCCGTACCCTAACATGTACGCCCACCATAAACCGTTGTCGTACCCTAACCTGTACCCTAAACCGTCCCCGTCCCCTAACCCTAACCCTAACCCTAACTGTAACTCTTACCCGAAGCCTTACCCTCACCCGTCACCTAATCCTAACCCGTACGCTAATACTAACCCGTACCCTAACACGTACGCTCACCCTAAACCGTTGTCGTACCCTAACCTGTACCCTAAACCGTCCCCGTCCCCGTCCCCTAACCCTAACCCTAACCCTAAACCTAACCCTTACCCGAAGCCTTACCCTCACCCTTCCCCTAATCCTAACCCGTACGCTAACACTAACCCGTACCATAACACGTACGCTCACCCTAAACCTTTGTCGTACCCTAACCTGTACCCTAAACCGTCCCCGTCCCCGTCCCCGTCCCCTAACCCTAACCCTAACCCTAACCCTTACCCGAAGCCTTATCCTCACCCGTCCCCTAATCCTAAACCGTACGCTAACCCTAACCCGTACCCTAACACGTATGCTCACCCTAAACCGTTGTCGTACACTAACCTGTACCCTAAACCGTCCCCGTCCCCGTCCCCTAACCCTAACCCTAACCCTAACCCTTACCCGAAGCCTTACACTCACCTGTCCACTAATCCTAACCCGTACGCTAACACTAACCCGTACCCTAACACGTGCGCTCACCCAAAACCGTTGTCGTACCCTAACCTGTACCCTAAACCGTCCCCGTCCCCGTCCCCTAACCCTAACCCTAACCCTAACCCTAACCCTTACCCGAAGCCTTACCCTCACCCGTCCCCTAATCCTAACCCGTACGCTAACACTAACACGTACCCTAACACGTACGCTCACCCTAAACCGTTGTCGTACCCTAACCTGTACCCTAAACCGTCCCCGTCCCCTAACCCTAACCCTAACCCTAACCCTAACCCTTACCCGAAGCCTTACCCTCACCCGTCCCCTAATCCTAACCCGTACGCTAACACTAAACCATACCCTAACACGTACGCTCACCCTAAACCGTTGTCGTACCCTAACCTGTACCCTAAACCGTCCCCGTCCCCTAACCCTAACCCTAACCCTAACCCTAACCCTAACCCTAACCCTAACCCTTACCCGAAGCCTTACCCTCACCCGTCCCCTAATCCTAGCCCGTACGCTAACACTAACACGTACCCTAACACGTACGCTCACCCTAAACCGTTGTCGTACACTAACTTGTACCCTAAACCGTCCCCGTCCCCTAACCCTAACCCTAACCGTAACCCTAACCCTAACCCTTACCCGAAGCCTTACCCTCACCCGTCCCCTAATCCTAACCCGTACGCTAACACTAACCCGTACCCTAATACGTACGCTCACCCTAAACCGTTGTCGTACCCTAACCTGTACCCTAAACCGTCCCCGTCCCCTAACCCTAACCCTAACCCTAACCCTAACCCTTACCCGAAGCCTTACCCTCACCCGTCCCCTAATCCTAACCCGTACGCTAACACTAACCCGTACCCAAACACGTACGCTCACCCTAAACCGTTGTCGTACCCTAACTGGTACCCTAAACCGTGCCCGTCCCCTAACCCTAACCCTAACCCTAACCCTAACCCTAACCCTTACCCGAAGCCTTACCCTCACCCGTCCCCTAATCCTAACCCGTACGCTAACACTAACCCATAACCTAACACGTACGCTCAGCCTAAACCGTTGTCGTACCCTAAACTGTACCCTAAACCTTCCCCATCCCCTAACCCTAACCGTAACCCTAACCCTAACCCTAAACCTTACCCGAAGCCTTACCCTCACCCGGCCCCTAATCCTAATCCGTACGTTGACACTAACCCGTACCCTAACATGTACGCTCACCCTAAACCGTTGTCGTACCCTAACCTGTACCCTAAACCGTCCCCGTCCCCTAACCCTAACCCTAACCCTTACCCGAAGCCTTACCCTCACCCGTCCCCTAATCCTAACCCGTACGCTAACACTAACCCTTACCCTAACACGTACGCTCACCCTAAACCGTTGTCGTACCCTAACCTGTACCCTAAACCGTCCCCGTCCCCTAACCCTAACCCTAACCCTAACCCTAACCCTAACCCTTACCCGAAGCCTTACCCTCACCCGTCCTCTAATCCTAACCTGTACGCTAACACTAACCCGTACCCTAACACGTGCGCTCACCCAAAACCGTTGTCGTACCCTAACCTGTACCCTAAACCGTCCCCGTCCCCGTCCCCTAACCCTAACCCTAACCCTAACCCTAACACTTACCTGAAGCCTTACCCTCACCCGTGCCCTAATCCTAACCCGTACGCTAACACTAACCCGTACCCTAACACGTACGCTCACCCTAAACCGTTGTCGTACCCTAACCTGTACCCTAAACCGTCCCCGTCCCCTAACCCTAACCCTAACCCTAACCCTTACCCGATGCCTTACCCTCACCCGTCCCCTAATCCTAACCCGTACGCTAACACTAACCAGTACCCGAACACGTACGCTCACCCTAAACCGTTGTCGTACCCTAACCTGTACCCTAAACCGTCCCCATCCCCTAACCCTAACCCTAACCCTAACCCTAATCCTAACCCTTACCCGAAGCCTTACCCTCACCCGTCCCCTAGTCCTAACCCGTACGCTAACACTAACCCGTACCCTAACACGTACGCTCACCCTAAACCGTTGTCGTACCCTAACCTGTACCCTAAACCGTGCCCATCCCCGTCCCCTAACCCTAAACCTAACCCTAACCCTAACCCTTACCCGAAGCCTTACCCTCACCCGTCCCCTAATCCTAACCCGTACGCTAACATTAAACCGTACCCTAACACGTATGCTCACCCTAAACCGTTGTCATACCCTAACCTGTACCCTAAACCGTTCCCGTCCCCTAACCCTAACCCTAACCCTAACCCTAAACCTAACCCTTACCCGAAGCCTTACCATCACCCGTCCCCTAATTCTAACCCGTACGCTAACACTAACCCGTACCCTAACACGTACGATCACCCTAAACCGTTGTCGTACCCTAACCTGTACCCTAAACCGTCCCCGGCCCCTAACCGTAACCCTAACTCTAACCCTAACCCTAACCCTTACCCGAAGCCTTACCCTCACCCGTCCCCTAATCCTAACCCGTACGCTAACACTAAACCGTACCCTAACACGTACGCTCACCTTAAGCCGTTGTCGTACCCTAACCTGTACCCTAAACCGTCCCCGTCCCCTAACCCTAACCCTAAACCTAACCCTAAACCTAACCCATACCCGAAACCTTACCCTCACCCGTCCCCTAATCCTAACCCGTACGCTAACACTAACCCTTACCCTAACACGTACGCTCACCCTAAACCGTTGTCGTACCCTAACCTGTACCCTAAACCGTCCCCGTCCCCTAACCCTAACCCTAACCCTAACCCTAACCCTTACCCGAAGCCTTACCCTCACCCGTCCCCTAATCCTAACCCGTACGCTAACACTAACCAGTACCCTAACACTTACGCTCACCCTAAACCGTTGTCGTACCCTAACCTGTACCCTAAACCGTCCCCGTCCCCTAACCCTAACCCTAACCCTAAACCTAACCCTTACCCGAAGCCTTACCCTCACCCTTCCCCTAATCCTAACCCGTATGCTAACACTAACCCGTACCATAACACGTACGCTCACCCTAAACCTTTGTCGTACCCTAACCTGTACCCTAAACCGTCCCCGTCCCCGTCCCCTAACCCTAACCCTAACCCTAACCCTAACCCTTACCCGAAGCCTTATCCTCACCCGTCCCCTAATCCTAAACCGTACGCTAACCCTAACCGGTACCCTAACACGTATGCTCACCCTAAACCGTTGTCGTACCCTAACCTGTACCCTAAACCGTCCCCGTCCCCGTCCCCTAACCCTAACCCTAACCCTAACCCTTACCCGAAGCCTTACACTCACCCGTCCACTAATCCTAACCCGTACGCTAACACTAACCCGTACCCTAAAATGTGCGCTCACCCAAAACCGTTGTCGTACCCTAACCTGTACCCTAAACCGTCCCCGTCCCCGTCCCCTAACCCTAACCCTAACCCTAACCCTAACCCTTACCCGAAGCCTTACCCTCACCCGTCCCCTAATCCTAACCCGTACGCTAACACTAACCCGTACCCTAACACGTACGCTCACCCTAAACCGTTGTCGTACCCTAACCTGTACCCTAAACCCTCCCCGTCCCCTAACCCTAACCCTAACCCCAACCCTAACCCTAACCCTTACCCGAATCCTTACCCTCACCCGTCCCCTAATCCTAACCCGTACGCTAACACTAACCCATACCCTAACACGTACGCTCAACCTAAACCATTGTCGTACCCTAACCTGTACCCTAAACCGTCCCCGTCCCCTAACCCTAACCCTAACCCTAACCCTAACCCTAACCCTAACCCTAACCCTTACCCGAAGCCTTACCCTCACCCGTCCCCTAATCCTAACCCGTACGCTAACACTAACACGTACCCTAACACGTACGCTCACCCTAAACCGTTGTCGTACACTAACTTGTACCCTAAACCGTCCCCGTCCCCTAACCCTAACCCTAACCCTAACCCTAACCCTAACCCTAACCCTAACCCTTACCCGAAGCCTTACCCTCACCCGTCCCCTAATCCTAACCCGTACGCTAACACTAACCCGTACCCGAACACGTACGCTCACCCTAAACCGTTGTCGTACCCTAACCTGTACCCTAAACCGTCCCCGTCCCCTAACCCTAACCCTAACCCTAACCCTAACCCTAACCCTTACCCGAAGCCTTACCCTCACCCGTCCCCTAGTCCTAACCCGTACGCTAACACTAACCCGTACCCTAACACGTACGCACACCCTAAACCGTTGTCGTACCCTAACCTGTACCCTAAACCGTTCCCGTCCCCTAACCCTAACCCTAACCCTAACCCTAACCCTTACCCGAAGCCTTACCCTCACCCGTCCCCTAATCCTAACCCGTACGCTAACACTAACCCGTACCCTAACACGTACGCTCACCTTAAGCCGTTGTCGTACCCTAACCTGTACCCTAAACCGTCCCCGTCCCCTAACCCTAACCCTAAACCTAACCCTAAACCTAACCCTTACCCGAAACCTTACCCTCACCCGTCCCCTAATCCTAACCCGTACGCTAACACTAACCCGTACCCTAACACGTACACTCACCCTAAACCGTTGTCGTACACTAACCTGTACCCTAAACCGTCCCCGTCCCCTAACCCTAACCCTAACACTAACCCTAACCCTAACCCTTACCCGAAGCCTTACCCTCACCCGTCCCCTAATCCTAACCCGTACGCTAACACTAACCCGTACCCTAACACGTACGCTCACCCTAAACCGTTGTCGTACCCTAACCTGTACCCTAAACCGTCCCCTAACCCTAACCCTAACCCTAACCCTAACCCTTACCCGAAGCCTTACCCTCACCCGTCCCCTAATCCTAACCCGTACGCTAACACTAACCCCTACCCTAACACGTACGCTCACCCTAAACCGTTGTCGTACCCTAACCTGTACCCTAAACCGTCCCCGTCCCCGTCCCCTAACCCTAACCCTAACCCTAACCCTAACCCTTACCCGAAGCCTTACCCTCACCCGTCCCCTAATCCTAACCCGTACGCTAACACTAACCCGTACCCTAACACGTACGCTCACCCTAAACCGTTGTCGTACCCTAACCGGTACCCTAAACCGTGCCCGTCCCCTAACCCTAACCCTAACCCTAACCCTAACCCTAACCCTTACCCGAAGCCTTACCCTCACCCGTCCCCTAATCCTAACCCGTACGCTAACACTAACCCATAACCTAACACGTACGCTCACCCTAAACCGTTGTCGTACCCTAACCTGTACCCTAAACCTTGCCCATCCCCTAACCCTAACCGTAACCCTAACCCTAACCCTAAACCTTACCCGAAGCCTTACCCTCACCCGGCCCCTAATCCTAACCCGTACGTTGACACTAACCCGTACCCTAACATGTACGCTCACCCTAAACCGTTGTCGTACCCTAACCTGTACCCTAAACCGTCCCCGTCCCCTAACCCTAACCCTAACCCTTACCCGAAGCCTTACCCTCACCCGTCCCCTAATCCTAACCCGTACGCTAACACTAACCCTTACCCTAACACGTACGCTCACCCTAAACCGTTGTCGTACCCTAACCTGTACCCTAAACCGTCCCCGTCCCCTAACCCTAACCCTAACCCTAACCCTAACCCTTACCCGAAGCCTTACCCTCACCCGTCCTCTAATCCTAACCTGTACGCTAACACTAACCCGAACCCTAACACGTACGCCCACCCTAAACCGTTGTCGTACCCTAACCTGTACCCTAAACCGTCCCCGTCCCCTAACCCTAACCCTAACCCTAACTGTAACTCTTACCCGAAGCCTTACCCTCACCCGTCACTTAATCCTAACCCGTACGCTAATACTAAACCGTACCCTAACACGTACGCTCACCCTAAACCGTTGTCGTACCCTAACCTGTACCCTAAACCGTCCCCGTCCCCGTCCCCTAAGCCTAACCCTAACCCTAAACCTAACCCTTACCCGAAGCCTTACCCTCACCCTTCCCCTAATCCTAACCCGTACGCTAACACTAACCAGTACCATAACACGTACGCTCACCCTAAACCTTTGTCGTACCCTAACCTGTACCCTAAACCGTCCCCGTCCCCGTCCCCTAACCGTAACCCTAACCCTAACCCTAACCCTTACCCGAAGCCTTATCCTCACCCGTCCCCTAATCCTAAACCGTACGCTAACCCTAACCCGTACCCTAACACGTATGCTCACCCTAAACCGTTGTCGTACCCTAACCTGTACCCTAAACCGTCCCCGTCCCCGTCCCCTAACCCTAACCCTAACCCTAACCCTTACCCGAAGCCTTACACTCACCCGTCCACTAATCCTAACCCGTACGCTAACACTAACCCGTACCCTAACACGTGCGCTCACCCAAAACCGTTGTCATACCCTAACCTGTACCCTAAACCGTCCCCGTCCCCGTCCCCTAACCCTAACCCTAACCCTAACCCTAACCCTTACCCGAAGCCTTACCCTCATCCGTCCCCTAATCCTAACCCGTACGCTAACACTAACCCGTACCCTAACACGTACGCTCACCCTAAACCGTTGTCGTACCCTAACCTGTACCCTAAACCGTCCCCGTCCCCTAACCCTAACCCTAACCCTAACCCTAAACCTTACCCGAAGCCTTACCCTCACCCGTCCCCTAATCCTAACCCGTACGCTAACACTAAACCATACCCTAACACGTACGCTCACCCTAAACCGTTGTAGTACCCTAACCTGTACCCTAAACCGTCCCCGTCCCCTAACCCTAACCCTAACCCTAACCCTAACCCTAACCCTAACCCTAACCCTTACCCGAAGCCTTACCCTCACCCGTCCCCTAATCCTAACCCGTACGCTAACACTAACACGTACCCTAACACGTACGCTCACCCTAAACCGTTGTCGTACACTAACTTTTACCCTAAACCGTCCCCGTCCCCTAACCCTAACCCTAACCGTAACCCTAACCCTAACCCTTACCCGAAGCCTTACCCTCACCCGTCCCCTAATCCTAACCCGTACGCTAACACTTACCCGTACCCTAACACGTACGCTCACCTTAAGCCGTTGTCGTACCCTAAACTGTACCCTAAACCGTCCCCGTCCCCTAACCCTAACCCTAAACCTAACCCTAAACCTAACCCTTACCCGAAACCTTACCCTCACCCGTCCCCTATTCCTAACCCGTACGCTAACACTAACCCGTACCCTAACACGTACGCTCACCCTAAACCGTTATCGTACCCTAACCTGTACCCTAAACCGTCCCCGTCCCCGTCCCCTAACCCTAACCCTAGAACCTAACCCTAACCCTAACCCTTACCCGAAGCCTTACCCTCACCCGTCCCCTAATCCTAACCCGTACGCTAACACTAACCCGTACCCTAACACGTACGCTCACCCTAAACCGTTGTCGTACCCTAACCTGTACCCTAAACCGTCCCCGTCCCCGTCCCCTAACCCTAACCCTAACCCTAACCCTAACGCTTACCCGAAGCCTTACCCTCACCCGTCCCCTAATCCTAACCCGTACGCTAACACTAACCCGTACCCAAACACGTACGCTCACCCTAAACCGTTGTCGTACCCTAACTGGTACCCTAAACCGTGCCCGTCCCCTAACCCTAACCCTAACCCTAACCCTAACCCTAACCCTTACCCGAAGCCTTACCCTCACCCGTCCCCTAATCCTAACCCGTACGCTAACACTAACCCATAACCTAACACGTACGCTCAGCCTAAACCGTTGTCGTACCCTAACCTGTACCCTAAACCTTCCCCATCCCCTAACCCTAACCGTAACCCTAACCCTAACCCTAAACCTTACCCGAAGCCTTACCCTCACCCGGCCCCTAATCCTAATCCGTACGTTGACACTAACTCGTACCCTAACATGTATGCTCACCCTAAACCGTTGTCGTACCCTAACCTGTACCCTAAACCGTCCCCGTCCCCTAACCCTAACCCTAACCCTTACCCGAAGCCTTACCCTCACCCGTCCCCTAATCCTAACCCGTACGCTAACACTAACCCTTACCCTAACACGTACGCTCACCCTAAACCGTTGTCATACCCTAACCTGTACCCTAAACCGTCCCCGTCCCCTAACCCTAACCCTAACCCTAACCCTAACCCTAACCCTTACCCGAAGCCTTACCCTCACCCGTCCTCTAATCCTAACCTGTACGCTAACACTAACCCGTACCCTAACACGTGCGCTCACCCAAAACCGTTGTCGTACCCTAACCTGTACCCTAAACCGTCCCCGTCCCCGTCCCCTAACCCTAACCCTAACCCTTACCCGATGCCTTACCCTCACCCGTCCCCTAATCCTAACCCGTACGCTAACACTAACCCATACCCTAACACGTACGCTCACCCTAAACCGTTGTCGTACACTAACCTGTACCCTAAACCGTCTCCGTCCCCGTCCCCGTCCCCGTCCCCTAACCCTAACCCTAACCCTTACCCGAAGCCTTACCCTCACCTGTCCCCTAACCCTAAACCGTACGCTAACACTAACCCGTACCCTAACACGTACGCTCACCCTAAACCGTTGTCGTACCCTAACCTGTGCCCTAAACCGTCCCCGTCCCCTAACCCTAACCCTAACCCTAACCCTAACCCTAACCCTTACCCGAAGCCTTACCCTCTACCGTCCCCTAATCCTAACCCGTACACTAACACTAACCCGTACCCTAACACGTACGCTCACTCTAAACCATTGTCGTACAGTAACCTGTACCCTAAACCGTCCCCGTCCCCGTCCCCTAACCCTAACCCTAACCCTAACCCTTACCCGAGGCCTTACCCTCACCCGTCCCCTAATCCTAACCCGTACCCTAACACGTACGCTCACCCTAAACCGTTGTTGTACCCTAACCTTTACCCTAAACCGTCCCCGTCCCCTAACCCTAAACCAAAACCTAACCCTAACCCTAACCCTTACCCGAAGCCTTACCCTCAGCCGTCCCCTAATACTAACCCGTACGCTAACACTAACCCGTACCCTAACACGTACGCTCACCCTAAACCGTTGTCGTACGCTAACCTCTACCCTAAACCGTCCCCGTCCCCTAAACCTAACCCTAACCCTAACCCTAACCTTACCCGAAGCCTTACCCTCACCCGTCCCCTCATCCTAACCCGTAGGCTAACACTAACCCGTACCCTAACACGTACGCTCACCCTAAACCGTTGTCGTACCCTAACCTGTACCCTAAACTGTCCCCGACCCCTAACCCTAACCCTAACCCTAACCCTAACCCTTACCCGAAGCCTTATCCTCACCCGTCCCCTAATCCTAAACCGTACGCTAACCCTAACCTGTACCCTAACACGTATGCTCACCCTAAACCGTTGTCGTACTTTAACCTGTACCCTAAACCGTCCCCGTCCCCGTCCCCTAACCCTAACCCTAACCCTAACCCTTACCCGAAGCCTTACACTCACCCGTCCACTAATCCTAACCCGTACGCTAACACTAACCCGTACCCTAACACGTGCGCTCACCCAAAACCGTTGTCGTACCCTAACCTGTACCCTAAACCGTCCCCGTCCCCGTCCCCTAACCCTAACCCTAACCCTAACCCTAACCCTTACCCGAAGCCTTACCCTCACCCGTGCCCTAATCCTAACCCGTACGCTAACACTAACACGTACCCTAACACGTACGCTCACCCTAAACCGTTGTCGTACCCTAACCTCTACCCTAAACCGTCCCCGTCCCCTAACCCTAACCCTAACCCTAACCCTAACCCTTACCCGAAGCCTTACCCTCACCCATCCCCTAATCCTAACCCGTACGCTAACACTAACCCATACCCTAACACGTACGCTCACCCTAAACCGTTGTCGTACCCTAACCTGTACCCTAAACCGTCCCCGTCCCCTAACCCTAACCCTAACCCTAACCCTAACCCTAACCCTAACCCTAACCCTTACCCTAATCCTTACCCTCACCCGTCCCCTAATCCTAACCCGTACGCTAACACTAACACGTACCCTAACACGTACGCTCACCCTAAACCGTTGTCGTATCCTAACTTGTACCCTAAACCGTCCCCGTCCCCTAACCCTAACCCTAACCCTAACCCTAACCCTAACCCTTACCCGAAGCCTTACCCTCACCCGTCCCCTAATCCTAACCCGTACGCTAACACTAACCAGTACCCGAACACGTACGCTCACCCTTAACCGTTGTCGTACACTAACCTGTACCCTAAACCGTCCCCATCCCCTAACCCTAACCCTAACCCTAACCCTAACCCTAACCCTTACCCGAAGCCTTACCCTCACCCGTCCCCTAGTCCTAACCCGTACGCTAACACTAACCCGTACCCTAACACGTACGCTCACCCTAAACCGTTGTCGAACCCTAACCTGTACCCTAAACCGTGCCCGTCCGCGTCCCCTAACCCTAAACCTAACCCTAACCCTAACCCTTACCCGAAGCCTTACCCTCACCCGTCCCCTAGTCCTAACCCGTACGCTAACACTAACCCGTACCCTAACACGTACGCTCACCCTAAACCGTTGTCGTACCCTAACCTGTACCCTAAACCGTCCCCGTTCCTGTCCCCGTCCCCTAACCCTAACCCTAACCCTTACCCGAAGCCTTACCCTCACCCGTCCCCTAATCCTAACCCGTACGCTAACACTAACCCATACCCTAACACGTACGCTCACCCTAAACCGTTGCCGTACCCTAACCTGTACCCTAAACTGTCCCCGTCCCCTAACCCTAACCCTAACCCTAACCCTAACCCTTACCCGAAGCCTTACCCTCACCCGTCCCCTAATCCTAACCCATACGCTAACACTAAACCGTACCCTAACACGTACGCTCACCCTAAACCGTTGTCGTACCCTAACCTGTACCCTAAAACGTCCCCGTCCCCTAACCCTAACCCTAACCCTAACCCTTACCCGAAGCCTTACTCTCACCCTTACCCTAATCCTAACCCATACGCTGACACTAACCCGTACCCTAACACGTACGCTCACCCTAAACCGTTGTCGTACCCTAACCTGTACCCTAAACCGTCCCCGTCCCCTAACCCTAACCCTAACCCTAACCCTAACCCTTACCCGAAGCCTTACCCTCACCCGTCCCCTATTCCTAACCCGTACGCTAACACTAACCCGTACCCTAACACGTACGCTCACCCTAAACCGTTGTCGTACCCTAACCTGTACCCTAAACCGTCCCCGTCCCCTAACCCTAACCCTAACCCTAACCCTAACCCTTACCCGAAGCCTTACCCTCACCCGTCCCCTAATCCTAACCCGTACGCTAACACTAACCCGTACCCTAACACGTACGCTCACCCTAAACCGTTGTCGTACCCTAACCTGTACCCTAAACCGTGCCCATCCCCGTCCCCTAACCCTAACCCTAACCCTAACACTAAACCTTACCCGAAGCCTTACCCTCACCCGTCCCCTAATCCTAACCCGTACGCTAACACTAACCCGTACCCTAACACGTACGCTCACCCTAAACCGTTGTCGTACCCTAACCTGTACCCTAAACCGTTCCTGTCCCCTAACCCTAACCCTAACCCTAACCCTAACCCTTACCCGAAGCCTTACCCTCACCCGTCCCGTAATCCTAACCCGTACGCTCACACTAACCCGTACCCTAACACGTACGCTCACCCTAAACCGTTGTCGTACACTAACCTGTACCCTAAACCGTCCCCGGCCCCTAACCGTAACCCTAACCCTAACCCTAACCCTAACCCTTACCCGAAGCCTTACCCTCACCCGTCCCCTAATCCTAACCCGTACGCTAACACTAACCCGTACCCTAACACGTACGCTCACCCTAAGCCATTGTCGTACCCTAACCTGTACCCTAAACCGTCCCCGTCCCCTAACCCTAACCCTAACCCTAACCCTTACCCGAAACCTTACACTCACCCGTCCCCTAATCCTAACCCGTACACTAACACTAACACGTACCCTAACACGTACGCTCACCCTAAACCGTTGTCGTACACTAACCTGTACCCTAAACCGTCCCCGTCCCCTAACCCTAACCCTAACCCTAACCCTAACCCTAACACTTACCCGAAGCCTTACCCTCACCCGTCCCCTAATCCTAACCCGAACGCTAACACTAAACCGTAACCTAACACATACGTTCACCCTAAACCGTTGTCGTACCCTAACCTGTTCCCTAAACCGTCCCCGTACCCTAACCCTAACCCTAACCCTAACCCTAACCCTTACCCGAAGCCTTACACTCACCCGTCCCCTAACCCTAACCCGTACGCTAACCCTAACCCGTACCCTAACACGTATGCTCACCCTAAACCGTTGTCGTACCCTAACCTGTACCCTAAACCGTCCCCGTCCCGGTCACCTAACCCTAACCCTAACCCTAACCCTTACCCGAAGCCTTACACTCACCCGTCCACTAATCCTAACCCGTACGCTAACACTAACACGTACCCTAACACGTGCGCTCACCCAAAACCGTTGTCGTACCCTAAACTGTACCCTAAACCGTCCCCGTCCCCGTCCCCTAACCCTAACCCTAACCCTAACCCTAACCCTTACCCGAAGCCTTACCCTCACCCGTCTCCTAATCCTAACCCGTACGCTAACACTAACCCGTACCCTAACACGTACGCTCACCCTAAACCGTTGTCGTACCGTAACCTGCACCCTAAACCGTCCCCGTCCCCTAACCCTAACCCTAACCCTAACCCTAACCGTAACCCTTACCCGAAGCCTTACCCGCACCCGTCCCTTAATCCTAACCCGTACGCTAACACTAACCCGTACCCTAACACGTATGCTCACCCTAAACCGTTGTCGTACCCTAACCTGTACCCTAAACCGTCCCCGTCCCCTAACCCTAACCCTAACCCTAACCCTAACCCTAACCCTAACCCGAAGCCTTACCCTCACCCATCCCCTAATCCTAACCCGTAGGCTAACACTAACCCGTACCCTAACACGTACGCTCACCCTAAACCGTTGTCGTACCCTAACCGGTACCCTAAACCGTCCCCGTCCGCTAACCCTAACCCTAACCCTAACCCTAACCCTAACCCTTACCCGAAGCCTTACCCTAACCCGTCCCCTAATCCTAACCCGTACGCTAACACTAACCCGTACCCTAACACGTACGCTCACCCTAAACCGTTGTCATACCCTAACCTGTACCCTAAACCGTCCCCGTCCCCTAACCCTAACCCTAACCCTAACCTTAACCCTAACCCTTACCCGAAGCCTTTCCCTCACCCGTCCCCTAATCCTAACCCGTACGCTAACACTAACCCATACCCTAACACGTACGCTCACCCTAATCCGTTGTCGTACCCTAACCTGTACCCTAAACCTTCCCCGTCCCCTAACCCTAACCCTAACCCTTACCCGAAGCCTTACCCTCACCCGTCCCCTAGTCCTAACCCGTACGCTGACACTAACCCATACCCTAACACGTACGCTCACCCTAAACCGTTGTCGTACCATAACCTGTACCCTAAACCGTCCCCGTCCCCTAACCCTAACCCTAACCCTAACCCTAACCCTTACCCGAAGCCTTACACTCACCCGTCCCCTAATCCTAACCCGTACGCTAACACTACCCCGTACCCTAACACGTACGCTCACCCTAAAACAGTGTCGTACCCTTACCTGTACCCTAAACCGTCCCCGACCCCTAACCCTAACCCTAACCCTAACCCTAACCCTAACCCTTACCCGAAGCCATACCCTCACCCGTCCTCTAATCCTAACCCGTACGCTAACACTAACCTGTACCCTAACACGTACGCTCGCCCTAAACCGTTGCCTTACCCTAACCTAAACCCTAAACCGTCCCCGTCCCCTAACCCTAACCCTAACCCTAACCGTAACCCTTACCCGAAGCCTTACCCTCACCCGTCCCCTAATCCTAACCCGTACGCTAACACTAACCCATACCCTAACACGTACGCTCACCCTAAACCGTTGTCGTACCCTAACCTGTACCCTAAACCGTCCCCGTCCCCTAACCCTAACCCTAACCCTAACCCTAACCCTAACCCTAACCCTAACCCTTACCCGAATCCTTACCCTCACCCGTCCCCTAATCCTAACCCGTACGCTAACACTAACACGTACCCTAACACGTACGCTCACCCTAAACCGTTGTCGTACCCTAACTTTTACCCTAAACCGTCCCCGTCCCCTAACCCTAACCCTAACCCTAACCCTAACCCTAACCCTTACCCGAAGCCTTACCCTCACCCGTCCCCTAATCCTAACCCGTACGCTAACACTAACCTGTACCCGAACACGTACGCTCACCCTAAACCGTTGTCGTACACTAACCTGTACCCTAAACCGTCCCAATCCCCTAACCCTAACCCTAACCCTAACCCTAACCCTAACCCTTACCCGAAGCCTTACCCTCACCCGTCCCCTAGTCCTAACCCGTACGCTAACACTAACCCGTACCCTAACACGTACGCTCACCCTAAACCGTTGTCGTACCCTAACCTGTACCCTAAACCGTGCCCGTCCCCGTCCCCTAACCCTAAACCTAACCCTAACCCTAACCCTTACCCGAAGCCTTACCCTCACCCGTCCCCTAATCCTAACCCGTACCCTAACACCTACGCTCACCCTAAACCGTTGTCGTACCCTAACCTGTACCCTAAACCGTTCCCATCCCCTAACCCTAACCCTAACCCTAACCCTAACCCTTACCCGAAGCCTTACCATCACCCGTCCCCTAATTCTAACCCGTACGCTAACACTAACCCGTACCCTAACACGTACGATCACCCTAAACCGTTGTCGTACCCTAACCTGTACCCTAAACCGTCCCCGGCCCCTAACCGTAACCCTAACCCTAACCCTAACCCTAACCCTTACCCGAAGCCTTACCCTCACCCGTCCCCTAAACCTAACCCGTACGCTAACACTAACCCGTACCCTAACACGTACGCTCACCTTAAGCCGTTGTCGTACCCTAACCTGTACCCTAAACCGTCCCCGTCCCCTAACCCTAACCCTAAACCTAACCCTAAACCTAACCCATACCCGAAACCTTACCCTCACCCGTCCCCTAATCCTAACCCGTACGCTAACACTAACCCGTACCCTAACACGTACGCTCACCCTAAACCGTTGTCGTACCCTAACCTGTACCCTAAACCGTCCCCTAACCCTAACCCTAACCCTAACCCTAACCCTTACCCGAAGCCTTACACTCACCCGTCCCCTAATCCTAACCCGTACGCTAACACTAACCCGTACCCTAACACGTACGCTCACCCTAAACCGTTGTCGTACACTAACCTGTACCCTACACCGTCCCCGTCCCCGTCCACGTCCCCTAACCCTAACTCTAACCCTAACCCTTACCCGAAGCCTTACCCTCACCCGTCCCCTAATCCTAACCCGTACGCTAACACTAACCCGTACCCTAACACGTACGATCACCCTAAACCGTTGTCGTACCCTAACCTGTACCCTAAACCGTCCCCGTCCCCTAACCCTATCCCTAACCCTAACCCTAACCCTAACCCTTACCCGAAGCCTTACCCTCACCCGTCCCCTAATCCTAAACCGTACGCTAACACTAACCCGTACCCTAACACGTACGCTCACCCTAAACCGTTGTCGAACACTAACCTGTACCCTAAACCGTCCCCGTTCCCGTCCCCTAACCCTAACCCTAACCCTAACCCTAACCCTAACCCTTACCCGAATCCTTACCCTCACCCGTCCCCTAATCCTAACCCGTACGCTAACACTAACCCGTACCCTAACACATACGCTCACCCTAAACCGTTGTCGTACCCTAACCTGTACTCTAAATCGTCCCCGTCCCCTAACCCTAACCCTACCCTAACCCTAACCCTAACCCTTACCCGAAGCCTTACCCTCACCCGTCCCCTAATCCTAACCCGTACGCTAACACTAACCCATACCCTAACACGTATGCTCACCCTAAACCGTTCTCGTACCCTAACGTTTACCCTAAATCGTCCCCGTCCCCTAACCCTAACACTAACCCTAACCCTAACCCTTACCCGAAGCCTTACCCTCACCCGTCCCCTAATCCTAACGCGTATGCTAACACTAAACCGTACCCTAACACGTACGCTCACCCTAAACCGTTGTCGTACCCTAACCTGTACCCTAAACCGTCCCCGTCCCCTAACCCTAACCCTCACCCTAACCCTTACCCGAAGCCTTACCCTCACCCGTCCCCTAATCCTAACCCGTACGCTAACACTAACCCATACCCTAACACGTACGCTCACCCTAAACCGTTGTCGTACACTAACATGTACCCTAAACCGTCCCCGTCCCCGTCCCCGTCCCCGTCCCCTAACCCTAACCCTAACCCTTACCCGAAGCCTTACCCTCACCTGTCCCCTAATCCTAAACCGTACGCTAACACTAACCCGTACCCTAACACGTACTCTCACCCTAAACCGTTGTCGTACCCTAACCTGTGCCCTAAACCGTCCCCGTCCCCTAACCCTAACCCTAACCCTAACCCTAACCCTAACCCTTACCCGAAGCCTTACCCTCTACCGTCCCCTAATCCTAACCCGTACACTAACACTAACCCGTACCCTAACACGTACGCTCACCCTAAACCATTGTCATACACTAACCTGTACCCTAAACCGTCCCCGTCCCCGTCCCCTAACCCTAACCCTAACCCTAACCCTTACCCTAGGCCTTACCCTCACCCGTCCCCTAATCCTAACCCGTACCCTAACACGTACGCTCACCCTAAACCTTTGTTTTACCCTAACCTGTCCCCTAAACCGTCCCCATCCCCTAACCCTAAACCAAAACCTAATCCTAACCCTAACCCTTACCCGAAGCCTTAACCTCACCCGTCCCCTAATACTAACCCGTACGCTAACACTAACCCGTACCCTAACACGTACGCTCACCCTAAACCGTTGTCGTACCCTAACCTCTACCCTAAACCGTCCCCGTCCCCTAAACCTAACCCTAACCCTAACCCTAACCTTACCCGAAGCCTTACCCTCACCCGTCCCCTCATCCTAACCCGTAGGCTAACACTAACCCATACCCTAACACGTACGCTCACCCTAAACCGTTGTCGTACCCTAACCTGTACCCTAAACCGTCCCCGTCCCTGTCCCCGTCCCCTAACCCTAACCCTAACCCTTACCCGAAGCCTTACCCTCACCCGTCCCCTAATCCTAACCCGTACGCTAACACTAACCCATACCCTAACACGTACGCTCACCCTAAACCGTTGCCGTACCCTAACCTGTACCCTAAACTGTCCCCGTCCCCTAACCCTAACCCTAACCCTAACCCTAACCCTTACCTGAAGCCTTACCCTCACCCGTCCCCTAATCCTAACCCGTACGCTAACACTAAACCGTACCCTAACACGTACGCTCACCCTAAACCGTTGTCGTACCCTAACCTGTACCCTAAAACGTCCCCGTCCCCTAACCCTAACCCTAACCCTAACCCTTACCCGAAGCCTTACTCTCACCCTTACCCTAATCCTAACCCATACGCTGACACTAACCCGTACCCTAACACGTACGCTCACCCTAAACCGTTGTCGTACCCTAACCTGTACCCTAAACCGTCCCCGTCCCCTAACCCTAACCCTAACCCTACCCCTAACCCTAACCCTTACCCGAAGCCTTACCCTCACCCGTCCCCTATTCCTAACCCGTACGCTAACACTAACCCGTACCGTAACACGTACGCTCACCCTAAACCGTTGTCGTACCCTAACCTGTACCCTAAACCGTCCCCGTCCCCTAACCCTAACCCTAACCCTAACCCTAACCCTTACCCGAAGCCTTACCCTCACCCGTCCCCTAATCCTAACCCGTACGCTAACACTAACCCGTACCCTAACACGTACGCTCACCCTAAAATGTTTTCGTACCCTAACCTGTACCCTAAACCGTCCCCGTCCCCGTCCTCTAACCCTAACCCTAACCCTAACCCTAACCCTTACCCGAAGCCTTACTCTCACCCGTCCCCTAGTCCTAACCCGTACGCTAACACTAACCCGTACCCTAACACTTACGCTCACCCTAAACCGTTGTCGTACCCTAACCTGTACCCTAAACCGTGCCCGTCCCCGTCCTCTAACCCTAACCCTAACCCTAACACTAAACCTTAGCCGAAGCCTTACCCTCACCTGTCCCCTAATCCTAACCCGTACGCTAACACTAACCCGTACCCTAACACGTACGCTCACCCTAAACCGTTGTCGTACCCTAACCTGTACCCTAAACCGTTCCTGTCCCCTAACCCTAACCCTAACCCTAACCCTAACCCTTACCCGAAGCCTTACCCTCACCCGTCCCGTAATCCTAACCCGTACGCTCACACTAACCCGTACCCTAACACGTACGCTCACCCTAAACCGTTGTCGTACCCTAACCTGTACCCTAAACCGTCCCCGGCCCCTAACCGTAACCCTAACCCTAACCCTAACCCTAACCCTTACCCGAAGCCTTACCCTCACCCGTCCCCTAATCCTAACCCGTACGCTAACACTAACCCGTACCCTAACACGTACGCTCAACCTAAGCCATTGTCGTACCCTAACCTGTACCCTAAACCGTCCCCGTCCCCTAACCCTAACCCTAACCCTAACCCTTACCCGAAACCTTACACTCACCCGTCCCCTAATCCTAACCCGTACGCTAACACTAACCCGTACCCTAACACGTACGCTCACCCTAAACCGTTGTCGTACACTAACCTGTACCCTAAACCGTCCCCGTCCCCTAACCCTAACCCTAACCCTAACACTTACCCGAAGCCTTACCCTCACCCGTCCCCTAATCCTAACCCGAACGCTAACACTAACCCATAACCTAACACGTACGTTCACCCTAAACCGTTGTCGTACCCTAACCTGTTCCCTAAACCGTCCCCGTCCCCTAACCCTAACCCTAACCCTAACCCTTACCCTTACCCGAAGCCTTACACTCACCCGTCCCCTAACCCTAACCCGTACGCTAACCCTAACCCGTACCCTAACACGTATGCTCACCCTAAACCGTTGTCGTACCCTAACCTGTACCCTAAACCGTCCCCGTCCCCGTCACCTAACCCTAACCCTAACCCTAACCCTTACCCGAAGCCTTACACTCACCCGTCCACTAATCATAACCCATACGCTAACACTAACACGTACCCTAACACGTGCGCTCACCCAAAACCGTTGTCGTACCCTAAACTGTACCCTAAACCGTCCCCGTCCCCGTCCCCTAACCCTAACCCTAACCCTAACCCTAACCCTTACCCGAAGCCTTACCCTAACCCGTCCCCTAATCCTAACCCGTACGCTCACACTAACCCGTACCCTAACACGTACGCTCACCCTAAACCGTTGTCGTACCGTAACCTGCACCCTAAACCGTCCCCGTCCCCTAACCCTAACCCTAACCCTAACCCTAACCGTAACCCTTACCCGAAGCCTTACCCGCACCCGTCCCTTAATCCTAACCCGTACGCTAACACTAACCCGTACCCTAACACGTATGCTCACCCTAAACCGTTGTCGTACCCTATCCTGTACCCTAAACCGTCCCCGTCCCCTAACCCTAACCCTAACCCTAACCCTAACCCTAACCCTTACCCGAAGCCTTACCCTCACCCATCCCCTAATCCTAACCCGTAGGCTAACACTAACCCGTACCCTAACACGTACGCTCACCCTAAACCGTTGTCGTACCCTAACCGGTACCCTAAACCGTCCCCGTCCGCTAACCCTAACCCTAACCCTAACCCTAACCCTAACCCTTACCCGAAGCCTTACCCTAACCCGTCCCCTAATCCTAACCTGTACGCTAACACTAACCCGTACCCTAACACGTACGCTCACCCTAAACCATTGTCATACCCTAACCTGTACCCTAAACCGTCCCCGTCCCCTAACCCTAACCCTAACCCTAACCTTAACCCTAACCCTTACCCGAAGCCTTTCCCTCACCCGTCCCCTAATCCTAACCCGTACGCTAACACTAACCCATACCCTAACACGTACGCTCACCCTAATCCGTTGTCGTACCCTAACCTGTACCCTAAACCTTCCCCGTCCCCTAACCCTAACCCTAACCCTTACCCGAAGCCTTACCCTCACCCGTCCCCTAGTCCTAACCCGTACGCTGACACTAACCCATACCCTAACACGTACGCTCACCCTAAACCGTTGTCGTACCTTACCTGTACCCTAAACCGTTCCCGTCCCCTAACCCTAACCCTAACCCTAACCCTAACCCTTACCCGAAGCCTTACACTCACCCGTCCCCTAATCCTAACCCGTACGCTAACACTACCCCGTACCCTAACACGTACGCTCACCCTAAAACAGTGTCGTACCCTAACCTGTACCCTAAACCGTCCCCGACCCCTAACCCTAACCCTAACCCTAACCCTAACCCTTACCCGAAGCCATACCCTCACCCGTCCTCTAATCCTAACCCGTACGCTAACACTAACCTGTACCCTAACACGTACGCTCGCCCTAAACCGTTGCCTTACCCTAACCTATACCCTAAACCGTCCCCGTCCCCTAACCCTAACCCTAACCCTAACCGTAACACTTACCCGAAGCCTTACCCTCACCCGTCACCTAATCCTAACCCGTACGCTAACACTAACCCGTACCCTAACACGTACGCTCACCCTAAACCGTTGTCGTACCCTAACCTGTACCCTAAACCGTCCCCGTCCCCTAACCCTAACCCTAACCCTAACCCTAAACCTTACCCGAAGCCTTACCCTCACCCGTACCCTAATCCTAACCCGTACGTTAACACTAACCCATACCCTAACACGTACGCTCACCCTAAACCGTTGTCGTACACTAACCTGTACCCTAAAACGTCCCCGTCCCCTAACCCTAACCCTAACCCTAACCCTAACCCTAACCCTTACCCGAAGCCTTACCCTCACCCGTCCCCTAATCCTAACCCGTACGCTAACACTAACCCGTACCCTAACACGTATGCTCACCCTAAACCGTTGTCGTACCCTAACCTGTACCCTAAACCGTCCCCGTCCCCTAACCCTAACCCTAACCCTAACCCTAACCCTAACCCTTACCCGAAGCCTTACCCTCACCTGTCCCCTAATCCTAACCCGTACGCTAACACTAACCCGTACCCTAACACGTACGCTCACCCTAAACCGTTGTCGTACCCTAACCTGTACCCTAAACCGTCCCCGCCCCCTAACCCTAACCCTAACCCTAACCCTAACCCTAACCCTAACCCTTACCCGAAGCTTCACCCTCACCCGTCCCCTAATCCTAACCCGTACGCTAACACTAACCCGTACCCTAACACGTACGCTCTCCCTAAACCGTTGTCGTACCCTAACCTGTACCCTAATCCGTCCCCGTCCCCTAACCCTAACCCTAACCCTAACCCTCACCCTTACCCGAAGCCTTACCCTCACCCGTCCCCTAATCCTAACCCGTACGCTAACACTAACCCGTACCCTAACACGTACGCTCACCCTAAACAGTTATCGTACCCTAACCTGTACCCTAAACCGTCCCCGTCCCCGTCCCCTAACCCTAACCCTAACCCTAACCCTAACCCTTACCCGAAGCCTTACCCTCACCCGTCCCCTAATCCTAACCCGTACGCTAACACTAACCCGTACCCTAACACGTACGATCACCCTACACCGTTCTCGTATGCTAACCTGTACCCTAAACCGTCCCCATCCCCTAACCCTAACCCTAACCCTAACCCTAACCCTAACGCTTACCCGAAGCCTTACCCTCATCCGTCCCCTAATCCTAAACCGTACGCTAACCCTAACCTGTACCCTAACACGTACGCTCACCCTAAACCGTTGTCGTACCCTAACCTGTACCCTAAACCGTCCCCGTCCCCTAACCCTAACCCTAACCCTACCCCTAACCCTAACCCTTACCCGAAGCCTTACCCTCACCCGTCCCCTATTCCTAACCCGTACGCTAACACTAACCCGTACCGTAACACGTACGCTCACCCTAAACCGTTGTCGTACCCTAACCTGTACCCTAAACCGTCCCCGTCCCCTAACCCTAACCCTAACCCTAACCCTAACCCTTACCCGAAGCCTTACCCTCACCCGTCCCCTAATCCTAACCCGTACGCTAACACTAACCCGTACCCTAACACGTACGCTCACCCTAAAATGTTTTCGTACCCTAACCTGTACCCTAAACCGTCCCCGTCCCCGTCCTCTAACCCTAACCCTAACCCTAACCCTAACCCTTACCCGAAGCCTTACTCTCACCCGTCCCCTAGTCCTAACCCGTACGCTAACACTAACCCGTACCCTAACACTTACGCTCACCCTAAACCGTTGTCGTACCCTAACCTGTACCCTAAACCGTGCCCGTCCCCGTCCTCTAACCCTAACCCTAACCCTAACACTAAACCTTAGCCGAAGCCTTACCCTCACCTGTCCCCTAATCCTAACCCGTACGCTAACACTAACCCGTACCCTAACACGTACGCTCACCCTAAACCGTTGTCGTACCCTAACCTGTACCCTAAACCGTTCCTGTCCCCTAACCCTAACCCTAACCCTAACCCTAACCCTTACCCGAAGCCTTACCCTCACCCGTCCCGTAATCCTAACCCGTACGCTCACACTAACCCGTACCCTAACACGTACGCTCACCCTAAACCGTTGTCGTACCCTAACCTGTACCCTAAACCGTCCCCGGCCCCTAACCGTAACCCTAACCCTAACCCTAACCCTAACCCTTACCCGAAGCCTTACCCTCACCCGTCCCCTAATCCTAACCCGTACGCTAACACTAACCCGTACCCTAACACGTACGCTCAACCTAAGCCATTGTCGTACCCTAACCTGTACCCTAAACCGTCCCCGTCCCCTAACCCTAACCCTAACCCTAACCCTTACCCGAAACCTTACACTCACCCGTCCCCTAATCCTAACCCGTACGCTAACACTAACCCGTACCCTAACACGTACGCTCACCCTAAACCGTTGTCGTACACTAACCTGTACCCTAAACCGTCCCCGTCCCCTAACCCTAACCCTAACCCTAACACTTACCCGAAGCCTTACCCTCACCCGTCCCCTAATCCTAACCCGAACGCTAACACTAACCCATAACCTAACACGTACGTTCACCCTAAACCGTTGTCGTACCCTAACCTGTTCCCTAAACCGTCCCCGTCCCCTAACCCTAACCCTAACCCTAACCCTAACCCTTACCCGAAGCCTTACACTCACCCGTCCCCTAACCCTAACCCGTACGCTAACCCTAACCCGTACCCTAACACGTATGCTCACCCTAAACCGTTGTCGTACCCTAACCTGTACCCTAAACCGTCCCCGTCCCCGTCACCTAACCCTAACCCTAACCCTAACCCTTACCCGAAGCCTTACACTCACCCGTCCACTAATCATAACCCATACGCTAACACTAACACGTACCCTAACACGTGCGCTCACCCAAAACCGTTGTCGTACCCTAAACTGTACCCTAAACCGTCCCCGTCCCCGTCCCCTAACCCTAACCCTAACCCTAACCCTAACCCTTACCCGAAGCCTTACCCTAACCCGTCCCCTAATCCTAACCCGTACGCTCACACTAACCCGTACCCTAACACGTACGCTCACCCTAAACCGTTGTCGTACCGTAACCTGCACCCTAAACCGTCCCCGTCCCCTAACCCTAACCCTAACCCTAACCCTAACCGTAACCCTTACCCGAAGCCTTACCCGCACCCGTCCCTTAATCCTAACCCGTACGCTAACACTAACCCGTACCCTAACACGTATGCTCACCCTAAACCGTTGTCGTACCCTATCCTGTACCCTAAACCGTCCCCGTCCCCTAACCCTAACCCTAACCCTAACCCTAACCCTAACCCTTACCCGAAGCCTTACCCTCACCCATCCCCTAATCCTAACCCGTAGGCTAACACTAACCCGTACCCTAACACGTACGCTCACCCTAAACCGTTGTCGTACCCTAACCGGTACCCTAAACCGTCCCCGTCCGCTAACCCTAACCCTAACCCTAACCCTAACCCTAACCCTTACCCGAAGCCTTACCCTAACCCGTCCCCTAATCCTAACCTGTACGCTAACACTAACCCGTACCCTAACACGTACGCTCACCCTAAACCATTGTCATACCCTAACCTGTACCCTAAACCGTCCCCGTCCCCTAACCCTAACCCTAACCCTAACCTTAACCCTAACCCTTACCCGAAGCCTTTCCCTCACCCGTCCCCTAATCCTAACCCGTACGCTAACACTAACCCATACCCTAACACGTACGCTCACCCTAATCCGTTGTCGTACCCTAACCTGTACCCTAAACCTTCCCCGTCCCCTAACCCTAACCCTAACCCTTACCCGAAGCCTTACCCTCACCCGTCCCCTAGTCCTAACCCGTACGCTGACACTAACCCATACCCTAACACGTACGCTCACCCTAAACCGTTGTCGTACCCTAACCTGTACCCTAAACCGTTCCCGTCCCCTAACCCTAACCCTAACCCTAACCCTAACCCTTACCCGAAGCCTTACACTCACCCGTCCCCTAATCCTAACCCGTACGCTAACACTACCCCGTACCCTAACACGTACGCTCACCCTAAAACAGTGTCGTACCCTAACCTGTACCCTAAACCGTCCCCGACCCCTAACCCTAACCCTAACCCTAACCCTAACCCTTACCCGAAGCCATACCCTCACCCGTCCTCTAATCCTAACCCGTACGCTAACACTAACCTGTACCCTAACACGTACGCTCGCCCTAAACCGTTGCCTTACCCTAACCTATACCCTAAACCGTCCCCGTCCCCTAACCCTAACCCTAACCCTAACCGTAACACTTACCCGAAGCCTTACCCTCACCCGTCACCTAATCCTAACCCGTACGCTAACACTAACCCGTACCCTAACACGTACGCTCACCCTAAACCGTTGTCGTACCCTAACCTGTACCCTAAACCGTCCCCGTCCCCTAACCCTAACCCTAACCCTAACCCTAAACCTTACCCGAAGCCTTACCCTCACCCGTACCCTAATCCTAACCCGTACGTTAACACTAACCCATACCCTAACACGTACGCTCACCCTAAACCGTTGTCGTACACTAACCTGTACCCTAAAACGTCCCCGTCCCCTAACCCTAACCCTAACCCTAACCCTAACCCTAACCCTTACCCGAAGCCTTACCCTCACCCGTCCCCTAATCCTAACCCGTACGCTAACACTAACCCGTACCCTAACACGTATGCTCACCCTAAACCGTTGTCGTACCCTAACCTGTACCCTAAACCGTCCCCGTCCCCTAACCCTAACCCTAACCCTAACCCTAACCCTAACCCTTACCCGAAGCCTTACCCTCACCTGTCCCCTAATCCTAACCCGTACGCTAACACTAACCCGTACCCTAACACGTACGCTCACCCTAAACCGTTGTCGTACCCTAACCTGTACCCTAAACCGTCCCCGCCCCCTAACCCTAACCCTAACCCTAACCCTAACCCTAACCCTAACCCTTACCCGAAGCTTCACCCTCACCCGTCCCCTAATCCTAACCCGTACGCTAACACTAACCCGTACCCTAACACGTACGCTCTCCCTAAACCGTTGTCGTACCCTAACCTGTACCCTAATCCGTCCCCGTCCCCTAACCCTAACCCTAACCCTAACCCTCACCCTTACCCGAAGCCTTACCCTCACCCGTCCCCTAATCCTAACCCGTACGCTAACACTAACCCGTACCCTAACACGTACGCTCACCCTAAACAGTTATCGTACCCTAACCTGTACCCTAAACCGTCCCCGTCCCCGTCCCCTAACCCTAACCCTAACCCTAACCCTAACCCTTACCCGAAGCCTTACCCTCACCCGTCCCCTAATCCTAACCCGTACGCTAACACTAACCCGTACCCTAACACGTACGATCACCCTACACCGTTCTCGTATGCTAACCTGTACCCTAAACCGTCCCCATCCCCTAACCCTAACCCTAACCCTAACCCTAACCCTAACGCTTACCCGAAGCCTTACCCTCATCCGTCCCCTAATCCTAAACCGTACGCTAACACTAACCTGTACCCTAACACGTACGCTCACCCTAAACCGTTGTCGTACCCTAACCTGTACCCTAAACCGTCCCCGTCCCCTAACCCTAACCCTAACCCTAACCCTAACCCTAACCCTTACCCGAAGCCTTACCCTCACCCGTCCCCTAATCCTAACCCGTACGCTAACACTAAACCGTACCCTAACACGTACGCTCACCCTAAACTGTTGTCGTACCCTAACCTGTGCCCTAAACCGTCTCCGTCCCCTAACCCTAACCCTAACCCTAACCCTAACCCTAACCCTTACCCGAAGCCTTACCCTCACCCGACCCCTAATCCTAACCCGTACGCTAACACTAACCCGTACCCTAACACGTACGATCACCCTAAACCGTTGTCGTACCCTAACCTGTACCCTAAACCGTCCCCGTCCCCTAACCCTAACCCTAACCCTAACCCTAACCCTAACCCTTACCCGAAGCCTTACCCTCACCCGTCCCCTAATCCTAAACCGTACGCTAACACTAACCCGTACCCTAACACGTACGCTCACCCTAAACCGTTGTCGTACACTAACCTGTACCCTAAACCGTCCCCGTTCCCGTCCCCTAACCCTAACCCTAACCCTAACCCTAACCCTAACCCTTACCCGAATCCTTACCCTCACCCGTCCCCTAATCCTAACCCGTACGCTAACACTAACCCGTACCCTAACACATACGCTCACCCTAAACCGTTGTCGTACCCTAACCTGTACTCTAAATCGTCCCCGTCCCCTAACCCTAACCCTACCCTAACCCTAACCCTAACCCTTACCCGAAGCCTTACCCTCACCCGTCCCCTAATCCTAACCCGTACGCTAACACTAACCCATACCCTAACAGGTATGCTCACCCTAAACCGTTCTCGTACCCTAACGTTTACCCTAAATCGTCCCCGTCCCCTAACCCTAACACTAACCCTAACCCTAACCCTTACCCGAAGCCTTACCCTCACCCGTCCCCTAATCCTAACGCGTATGCTAACACTAAACCGTACCCTAACACGTACGCTCACCCTAAACCGTTGTCGTACCCTAACCTGTACCCTAAACCGTCCCCGTCCCCTAACCCTAACCCTAACCCTAACCCTTACCCGAAGCCTTACCCTCACCCGTCCCCTAATCCTAACCCGTACGCTAACACTAACCCATACCCTAACACGTACGCTCACCCTAAACCGTTGTCGTACACTAACCTGTACCCTAAACCGTCCCCGTCCCCGTCCCCGTCCCCGTCCCCTAACCCTAACCCTAACCCTTACCCGAAGCCTTACCCTCACCTGTCCCCTAATCCTAAACCGTTCTCTAACACTAACCCGTACCCTAACACGTACTCTCACCCTAAACCGTTGTCGTACCCTAACCTGTGCCCTAAACCGTCCCCGTCCCCTAACCCTAACCCTAACCCTAACCCTAACCCTAACCCTTACCCGAAGCCTTACCCTCTACCGTCCCCTAATCCTAACCCGTACACTAACACTAACCCGTACCCTAACACGTACGCTCACCCTAAACCATTGTCATACACTAACCTGTACCCTAAACCGTCCCCGTCCCCGTCCCCTAACCCTAACCCTAACCCTAACCCTTACCCTAGGCCTTACCCTCACCCGTCCCCTAATCCTAACCCGTACCCTAACACGTACGCTCACCCTAAACCTTTGTTTTACCCTAACCTGTACCCTAAACCGTCCCCGTCCCCTAACCCTAAACCAAAACCTAACCCTAACCCTAACCCTTACCCGAAGCCTTAACCTCACCCGTCCCCTAATACTAACCCGTACGCTAACACTAACCCGTACCCTAACACGTACGCTCACCCTAAACCGTTGTCGTACCCTAACCTCTACCCTAAACCGTCCCCGTCCCCTAAACCTAACCCTAACCCTAACCCTAACCTTACCCGAAGCCTTACCCTCACCCGTCCCCTCATCCTAACCCGTAGGCTAACACTAACCCGTACCCTAACACGTACGCTCACCCTAAACCGTTGTCGTACCCTAACCTGTACCCTAAACCGTCCCCGTCCCTGTCCCCGTCCCCTAACCCTAACCCTAACCCTTACCCGAAGCCTTACCCTCACCCGTCCCCTAATCCTAACCCTAACCCTAACCCTAACCCTTACCCGAAGCCTTACCCTCACCCGTCCCGTAATCCTAACACGTACGCTCAACCTAAGCCATTGTCGTACCCTGACCTGTACCCTAAACCGTCCCCGTCCCCTAACCCTAACCCTAACCCTAACCCTTACCCGAAACCTTACACTCACCCGTCCCCTAATCCTAACCCGTACGCTAACACTAACCCGTACCCTAACACGTACGCTCACCCTAAACCGTTGTCGTACACTAACCTGTACCCTAAACCGTCCCCGTCCCCTAACCCTAACCCTAACCCTAACCCTAACCCTAACACTTACCCGAAGCCTTACCCTCACCCGTCCCCTAATCCTAACCCGAACGCTAACACTAACCCATAACCTAACACGTACGTTCACCCTAAACCGTTGTCGTACCCTAACCTGTTCCCTAAACCGTCCCCGTCCCCTAACCCTAACCCTAACCCTAACCCTAACCCTTACCCGAAGCCTTACACTCACCCGTCCCCTAACCCTAACCCGTACGCTAACCCTAACCCGTACCCTAACACGTATGCTCACCCTAAACCGTTGTCGTACCCTAACCTGTACCCTAAACCGTCCCCGTCCCCGTCACCTAACCCTAACCCTAACCCTAACCCTTACCCGAAGCCTTACACTCACCCGTCCACTAATCATAACCCATACGCTAACACTAACACGTACCCTAACACGTGCGCTCACCCAAAACCGTTGTCGTACCCTAAACTGTACCCTAAACCGTCCCCGTCCCCGTCCCCTAACCCTAACCCTAACCCTAACCCTAACCCTTACCCGAAGCCTTACCCTAACCCGTCCCCTAATCCTAACCCGTACGCTCACACTAACCCGTACCCTAACACGTACGCTCACCCTAAACCGTTGTCGTACCGTAACCTGCACCCTAAACCGTCCCCGTCCCCTAACCCTAACCCTAACCCTAACCCTAACCGTAACCCTTACCCGAAGCCTTACCCGCACCCGTCCCTTAATCCTAACCCGTACGCTAAAACTAACCCGTACCCTAACACGTATGCTCACCCTAAACCGTTGTCGTACCCTAACCTGTACCCTAAACCGTCCCCGTCCCCTAACCCTAACCCTAACCCTAACCCTAACCCTAACCCTTACCCGAAGCCTTACCCTCACCCATCCCCTAATCCTAACCCGTAGGCTAACACTAACCCGTACCCTAACACGTACGCTCACCCTAAACCGTTGTCGTACCCTAACCGGTACCCTAAACCGTCCCCGTCCGCTAACCCTAACCCTAACCCTAACCCTAACCCTAACCCTTACCCGAAGCCTTACCCTAACCCGTCCCCTAATCCTAACCCGTACGCTAACACTAACCCGTACCCTAACACGTACGCTCACCCTAAACCGTTGTCATACCCTAACCTGTACCCTAAACCGTCCCCGTCCCCTAACCCTAACCCTAACCCTAACCTTAACCCTAACCCTTACCCGAAGCCTTTCCCTCACCCGTCCCCTAATCCTAACCCGTACGCTAACACTAACCCATACCCTAACACGTACGCTCACAATAATCCGTTGTCGTACCCTAACCTGTACCCTAAACCTTCCCCGTCTCCTAACCCTAACCCTAACCCTTACCCGAAGCCTTACCCTCACCCGTCCCCTAGTCCTAATCCGTACGCTGACACTAACCCATACCCTAACACGTACGCTCACCCTAAACCGTTGTCGTACCCTAACCTGTACCCTAAACCGTCCCCGTCCCCTAACCCTAACCCTAACCCTAACCCTAACCCTTACCCGAAGCCTTACCCTCACCCGTCCCCTAATCCTAACCCGTACGCTAACACTAACCCGTACCCTAACACGTATGCTCACCCTAAACCGTTGTCGTACCCTAACCTGTACCCTAAACCGTCCCCGTCCCCTAACCCTAACCCTAACCCTAACCCTAACCCTAACCCTTACCCGAAGCCTTACCCTCACCCGTCCCCTAATCCTAACCCGTACGCTAACACTAACCCGTACCCTAACACGTACGCTCACCCTAAACCGTTGTCGTACCCTAACCTGTACCCTAAACCGTCCCAGCCCCCTAACCCTAACCCTAACCCTAACCCTAACCCTAACCCTAACCCTTACCCGAAGCTTTACCCTCACCCGTCCCCTAATCCTAACCCGTACGCTAACACTAACCCGTACCCTAACACGTACGCTCTCCCTAAACCGTTGTCGTACCCTAACCTGTACCCTAATCCGTCCCCGTCCCCTAACCCTAACCCTAACCCTAACCCTAACCCTTACCCGAAGCCTTACCCTCACCCGTCCCCTAATCCTAACCCGTACGCTAACACTAACCCGTACCCTAACACGTACGCTCACCCTAAACAGTTATCGTACCCTAACCTGTACCCTAAACCGTCCCCGTCCCCGTCCCCTAACCCTAACCCTAACCCTAACCCTAACCCTTACCCGAAGTCTTACCCTCACCCCTCCCCTAATCCTAACCCGTACGCTAACACTAACCCATACCCTAACACGTACGATCACCCTACACCGTTCTCGTATGCTAACCTGTACCCTAAACCGTCCCCATCCCCTAACCCTAACGCTAACCCTAACCCTAACCCTAACGCTTACCCGAAGCCTTACCCTCATCCGTCCCCTAATCCTAAACCGTACGCTAACACTAACCTGTACCCTAACACGTACGCTCACCCTAAACCGTTGTCGTACCCTAACCTGTACCCTAAACCGTCCCCGTCCCCTAACCCTAACCCTAACCCTAACCCTAACCCTAACCCTTACCCGAAGCCTTACCCTCACCCGTCCCCTAATCCTAACCCGTACGCTAACACTAAACCGTACCCTAACACGTACGCTCACCCTAAACTGTTGTCGTACCCTAACCTGTGCCCTAAATCGTCTCCGTCCCCTAACCCTAACCCTAACCCTAACCCTAACCCTAACCCTTACCCGAAGCCTTACCCTCACCCGACCCCTAATCCTAACCCGTACGCTAACACTAACCCGTACCCTAACACGTACGCTCACCCTAAACCGTTGTCGTACCCTAACCTGTACCCTAAACCGTCCCCGTCCCCTAACCCTAACCCTAACCCTAACCCTAACACTTACCCGAAGCCTTACCCTCACCCGTCCCCTAATCCTAACCAGTACGCTAACACTAACCCATACCCTAACACGTACGCTAACCCTAAACCGCTGTCGTACCCTAACCTGTACCCTAAACCGTCCCCGTCCCCTAACCCTAACCCTAACCCTAACCCTTACCCGAAGCCTTACCCTCACCCGTCCCCTAATCCTAACCCGTACGCTAACACTAACCCGTACACTAACACGTACGCTCACCCTAAACCGTTGTCGTACCCTAACCTGTACCCTAAACCGTCCCCGTCCCCTAACCCTAACCCTAATCCTAACCCTAACACTTACCCGAAGCCTTACCCTCACTCGTCACCTAATCCTAACTCGTACGTTAACACTAACCTGTACCGTAACACGTACGCTCACCCTAAACAGTTGTCGTACCCTAACCTGAACCCTAAACCGTCCCCGTCCCCTAACCCTAACTCTAACCCAAACCCTTACCCGAAGCCTTACCCTCACCCGTCCCCTAATCCTAACCCGTACGCTAACACTAACACGTACCCTAACACGTACGCTCACCCTAATCTGTTGTCGTAACCTAACCTGTACCCTAAACCATCCCCGTCCCCTAACCCTAACCCTAACCCTAACCCTAACCCTTACCCGAAGCCTTACCCTCACCCGTCCCCTAATTCTAACCCGTACGCTAACACTAACCCGTACCCTAACACGTACGCTCACCCTACACCGTTGTCGTACCTTAACCTGTACCCTAAATCGTCCCCGTCCCCTAACCCAAACCCTAACCCTAACCCTAACCCTTACCCGAAGCCTTACCCTCACCCGTCCCCTAATCCTTACCCGTACGCTAACACTAACCCGTACCCTAACACGTACGCTCACCCTAAACCGTTGTCGTACCCTAACCTGTACCCTAAACCGTCCCCGTCCCCTAACCCTAACCCTAAGCATAACCCTAACCCTAACTCTTACCCGAAGCCTTACCCACACCCGTCCCCTAATCCTAACCCGTACGCTAACACTAACCCATACCCTAACACGTACGCTCATCCTAAACCGTTGTCGTACCCTAACCTGTACCCTAAACCGTCCCCGTACCCTAACCCTAACCCTAACCCTAAACCTAACCTTAAACCTTACCCGAAGCCTTACCCTCACCCGTCCCCTAATCCTAACCCGTACGCTAACACTAATCAGTACCCTAACACGTACGCTCACCCTAAACCGTTGTCGTACCCTAAACCGTCCCCGTCCCCTAACCCTAACCCTAACCCTAACCCTAACCCTAACCCTAACCCTTACCCGAAGCCTTACCCTCACACGTCCCCTAATCCTAACCCGTACGCTAACACTAACCCGTACCCTAACACGTACGCTCACCCTAAACCGGTTTCGTACCCTAACCTGTACCCTAAACCGTCCCCGTCCCCTAACCCTAACCCTAACCCTAACCCTAACCGTTACCCGAAGCCTTACCCTCACCCGTCCCCTAATCCTAACCCGTACGCTAACACTAAAACATACCCTAGAACGTACGCTCACCCAAAACCGTTGTCGTACCCTAACCTGTACCCTAGACCGTCCCCGTCCCCTAACCCAACCCTAACCCTAACCCTAACCCTTACCCGAAGCCTTACCCTCACCCGTCCCCTAATCCTAACCCGTACGCTAACACTAACCCGAACCCTAACACGTACGCTCATCCTAAACGTTGTCGTACCCTAACCTGTACCCTAAACCGTCCCCGTCCCCGTCCCCTAACCCTAACCCTAACCCTAACCCTAACCCTTACCCGAAGCCTTACCCTCACCCGTCCCCTAATCCTAACCCGTACGCTAACACTAACCCGTACCCTAACACGTACGCTCACCCTAAACCGTTGTCGTACCCTAACCTGTACCCTAAACCGTCCCCGTCACCTAACCCTAACCCTAACCCTAACCCTAACCCTAACCCTTACCCGAAGACTTACCCTCACCCGTCCCCTACTCCTAACCCGTACGCTAACACTAACCCGTACCCTAACACTTACGCTCACCCTAAACTCTTGTCGTACCCTAACCTGTACCCTAAACCGTCCCCGTCCCCTAAACCTAACCCTAACACTAACCCTAACCCTAACCCTTACCCGAAGCCTTACCCTCACCCGTCACCTAATCCTAACCAGTACGCTAACACTAACACGTACCCTAACACGTACGCTCACCCTAAAACGTTGTCGTACCCTAACCTGTACCCTAAACCGTCCCCGTCCCCTAACCCTAACCCTAACCCTAACCCTAAACATAACCCTTACCCGAAGCCTTATCCTCACCCGTCCCCTAATCCTAACCCGTACGCTAACACTAAACCGTACCCTAACACGTACGCTCACCCTAAACCGTTGTCGTACACTAACCTGTACCCTAAACCGTCCCCGTCCCCGTCCCCGTCCCCTAACCCTAACCCTAACCCTAACCCTTACCCGAAGCCTTACCCTCACCCGTCCCCTAATCCTAAACCGTACGCTAACACTAACCCGTACCCTAACATGTACGCTCACCCTAAACCGTTGTCGTACCCTAACCTGTACCCTAAACCTTCCCCGTCCCTTAACCCTAACCCTAACCCTAAACCTAACCCTAACACTTACCCGAAGCCTTACCCTCACCCGTCCCCTAATCCTAACCCGTAGGCGAACACTAACACGTACCCTAACACGTACGCTCACCCTAAACCGTTGTCGTACCCTAACCTGTACCATAAACCGTCCCCGTCCCCTAACCCTAACCCTAACCCTAACCCTAACCCTTACCCGAAGCCTTACCCTCACCCGTCCCCTAATCCTAACCCGTACGCTAACACTAACCCGTACCCTAACACGTACGCTCACCCTAAACCGTTGTCGTACCCTAACCATCTACCCTAAACCGTCCCCGTCCCCTAACCCTAACCCTAACCCTAACCCTAACCCTAACCCTTACCCGAAGCCTTACCCTCACCCTTCCCCTAATCCTAACCCGTACGCTAACACTAACCCGTACCCTAACACGTACGCTCACCCTAAACCGTTGTCGTACACTAACCTGTACCCTAAACCGTCCCCGTCCCCGTCCCCGTCCCCTAACCCTAACCCTAACCCTAACCCTTACCCGAAGCCTTACCCTCACCCGTCCCCTAATCCTAACCCGTACGCTAACACTAACCCGTACCCTAACATGTACCCTCACCCTAAACCATTGTCGTACCCTAACCTGTACCCTAAACCGTCCCCGTCCCCGTCCCCTAACCCTAACAATAACCCTAACCCTAACCCTTACCCGAAGCCTTACCCTCACCCGTCCCCTAATCCTAACCCGTACGCTAACACTAACCCGTACCCTAACACGTACGCTCACCCTAAACCGTTGTCGTACCCTAACCTGTACCCTAAACCGTCCCCGTCCCCTAACCCTAACCCTAACCCTAACACTTACCCGAAGCCTTAACCTCACCCGTCCCCTAATCCTAACCCGTACGCTAACACTAAACCATACCCTAACACGTACGCTCACCCTAAACCGTTGTCGTACCCTAACCTGTACCCTAAACCGTCCCCGTCCCCTAACCCTAACCCTAACCCTAACCCTAACCCTTACCCGAAGCCTTACCCTCACCCGTCCCCTAATCCTAACCCGTACGCTAACACTAACCCATACCCTAATACGTACGCTCACCCTAAACCGTTGTCGTACACTAACCTGTACCCTAAACCGTCCCCGTCCCCTAACCCTAACCCTAACCCTAACCCTAACCCTAACCCTTACCCGAAGCCTTACCCTCACCCGTCACCTAATCCTAACCCGTACGCTAAAACTAACCCGTACCCTAACACGTACGCTCACCCTAAACCGTTGTCGTACGCTAACCTGTACCCTAAACCGTCCCCGTCCCCTAACCCTAACCCTAATCCTAACCCTAACCCTTTCCCGAAGCCTTACACTCACCCGTCCCCTAATGCTAACCCGTACGTTAACTCTAACCCGTACCGTAACACGTACGCTCACCCTAAACCGTTGTCCTACCCTAACCTGTACCCTAAACCGTCCCCGTCCCCTAACCCTAACCCTAACCCAAACCCTTACCCGAAGCCTTACCCTCACCTTTCCCCTAATCCTAACCCGTACGCTAACACTAACCCGTACCCTAACACGTACGCTCACCTTAAATCGTTGTCGTACCCTAACCTGTACCGTAAACCGTCCCCTAACCCTAACCCTAACCCTAACCCTAACCATAACCCTAAACCTTACCCGAAGCCTTACCCTCACCCGTCCCCTAATCCTAACCCATACGCTAACACTAACACGTACCCTAACACGTACGCTCACCCTAAACCGTTGTCGTAACCTAACCTGTACCCTAAACCGTCCCCGTCCCCTAACCCTAACCCTAACCCTAACCCTAACCCTAACCCTTACCCGAAGCCTTACCCTCACCCGTCCCCTAATCCTAACCCGTACGCTAACACTAACCCGTACCCTAACACGTACGCTCACCCTAAACCGTTGTCGTACCCTAACCTGTACCCTAAACCGTCCCCGTCCCCTAACCCTAACCCTAACCCTAACCCTAACCCTAACCCTTACCCGAAGCCTTACCCTCACCCGTCCCCTAATCCTAACCCGTACGCTAACACTAACCCGTACCCTAACACGTACGCTCACCCTAAACAGTTGTCGTACCCTAACCTGTACCCTAAACCGTCCCCGTCCCCTAACCCTAACCCTAACCCTAACCCTAACCCTTACCCGAAGCCTTACCCTCACCCGTCCCCTAATCCTAAACCGTACGCTAACACTAACACATACCCTAACACGTACGCTCACCCTAAACCGTTGTCGTACACTAACCTGTACCCTAAACCGTCCCCGTCCCCTAACCCTAACCCTAACCCTAACCCTAACCCTAACCCTTACCCGAAGCCTTACACTCACCCGTCCCCTAATCCTAACCCGTACGCTAACACTAACCCGTACACTAACACGTACGCTCACCCTAAACCGTTGTCGTACCCTAACCTGTACCCTAACCCGTCCCCGTCCCCTAACCCTAACCCTAACCCTAACCCTAACCCGAAGCCTTACCCTCACCCGTCCCCTAATCCTAACCCGTACGCTAATACTAACCCGTACCCTAACACGTATGCTCACACTAAACCGTTGTCGTACCCTAACCTGTACCCTGAACCGTCCCCGTCCCCGTCCCCTAACCCTAACCCTAACCCTAACCGTAACCCTTATCTGAAGCCTTACACTCACCCGTCCCGTAATCCTAAACCGTACGCTAACACTAACCCGTACCCTAACACGTACGCTCACCCTTAACCGTTGTCGTACCCTAACCTGTATCCAAAACCGTCCCCGTCCCCTAACCCTAACACTAACCCTAACCCTAACCCTAACCCTTACCCGAAGCCTTACCCTCACCCGTCCCCTAATCCTAACCCGTACACTAACACTAACCCGTACCCTAACACGTACGCTCACTCTAAACCGTTGTCGTGCCCTAACCTGTACCCTAAACCGTCCCCGTCCCCTAAACCTAACCCTAACCCTAACCCTAACCCTAACCCTTACCCAAAGCCTTACCCTCACCCGTCCCCTAATCCTAACCCGTGCGCTAACACTAACCCGTACCCTAACACGTACGCTCACCCTAAACCGTTGTCGTACCCTAAGCTGTACCCTAAACCGTCCCTGTCCCCTAACCCTAAACCTAACCCTAACCCTTACCCGAAGCCTTACCCTCACCGGTCCCCTAATCCTAACCCGTACGCTAACACCAACCCCTACCCTAACACGTACACTCACCCTAAACCGTTGTCGTACCCTAACCTGTACCCTGAACCGTCCCCATCCCCTAACCCTAAACCTAACCCTAACCCTAACCCTAACCCTTACCCGAAGCCTTACCCTCACCCGTCCCCTAATCCTAACCCGTACGCTAACACTAACCCGTACCCTAACACGTATGCTCACCCTAAACCGTTGTCGTACCCTAACCTGTACCCTAAACCGTCCCCGTCCCCTAACCCTAACCCTAACCCTTACCCGAAGCCTTACCCTCACCCGTCCCCTATCCTAACCCGTACGCTAACACTAACCCGTACCCTAATACGTACGCTCTCCCTAAACCATTGTCGTACGCTAACCTGTACCCTAAACCATCCCCGTCCCCTAACCCTAACCCTAATCCTAACCCTAACCCTTTCCCAAAGCCTTACACTCACCCGTCCCCTAATCCTAACCCGTACGTTAACTCTAACCCGTTCCGTAACACGTACGCTCACCCTAAACCGTTGTCGTACCCTAACCTGTACCCTAAACCGTCCCCGTCCCCTAACCCTAACCCTAACCCAAACCCTTACCCGAAGCCTTACCCTCACCTTTCCCCTAATCCTAACCTGTACGCTAACACTAACCCGTACCCTAACACGTACGCTCACCTTAAACCGTTGTCGTACCCTAACCTGTACCGTAAACCGTCCCCGTCCCCTAACCCTAACCCTAACCCTAATCATAACCCTAAACCTTACCCGAAGCCTTACCCTCACCCGTCCCCTAATCCTAACCCATACGCTAACACTAACACGTACCCTAACACGTACGCTCACCCTAAACCGTTGTCGTAACCTAACCTGTACCCTAAACCGTCCCCGTCCCCTAACCCTAACCCTAACCCTAACCCTAACCCTAACCCTAAACTGTCCCCGTCCCCTAACACTAACCCTAACCCTAACCCTAACACTTACCCGAAGCCTTACCCTCACCCGTCCCCTAATCCTAACCCGTACGCTAACACTAACCCGTACCCTAACACGTATGCTCACCCTAAACAGTTGTCGTACCCTAACCTGTACCCTAAACCGTCCCCGTCCCCGTCCCCTAACCCTAACCCTAACCCTAACCGTAACCCTTATCTGAAGCCTTACCCTCACCCGTCCCGTAATCCTAAACCGTACACTAACACTAACCCGTACCCTAACACGTACGCTCACCCTTAACCGTTGTCGTACCCTAAACTGTACCCAAAACCGTCCCCGTCCCCTAACCCTAACACTAACCCTAACCCTAACCCTAACCCTTACCCGAAGCCTTACCTTCACCCGTCCCCTAATCCTAACCCGTACGCTAACACTAACCCGTACCCTAACACGTACGCTCACCCTAAACCGTTGTCGTACCCTAACCTGTACCCTAAACCGTCCCCGTCCTCTAACCCTAACCCTAACCCTATCCCTAACCCTAACCCTAACCCTTACCCCAAGCCTTACCCTCACCCGTCCCCTAATCCTAACCCGTACGCTAACACTAACCCATACCCTAACACGTACGCTCACCCTAAGCCGTTGTCGTACCCTAACCTGTACCCTAAACCGTCCCCGTCCCCTAACCCTAACCCTAACCCTAACCCTTACCCAAAGCCTTAACCGCACCCGTCCCCTAATCCTAACCCGTACGCTAACACTAACCCGTACCCTAACACGTACGCTCACCCTAAACCATTGTCGTACCCTAACCTGTACCCTAAACCGTCCGCGTCCCCTAACCCTAACCCTAACCCTAACCCTTACCCGAAGCCTTACCCTCACCCGTCCCCTAATCCTAACCCGTACGCTAACACTAACCCGTACCCTAACACGTACGCTCACCCTAAACCGTTGTCGTACCCTAACCTGTACCCTAAACCGTCCCCATCCCCTAACCCTAACCCTAACCCTAACCCTTACCCGAAGCCTTACCCTCACCCGTCCCCTAATCCTAACCCGTACGCTAACACTAACCCGTACCCTAACACGTACGCTCAACCTAAACCGTTGTCGTACCCTAACCTGTACCCTAAACCGTCCCCGTCCCCGTCCCCTAACCCTAACCCTAACCCTAACCCTAACCCTTACCCGAAGCCTTACCCTCACCCGTCCCCTAATCCTAACCCGTACGCTAACACTAACCCGTACCCTAACACGTACGCTCACCCTAAACCGTTGTCGTACCCTAACCTGTACCCTAACCCGTCCCCGTCCCCTAACCCTAACCCTAACCCTAACCCTAACCCTAACCCGAAGCCTTACCCTCACCCGTCCCCTAATCCTAACCCGTACGCTAACACTAACCCATACCCTAACACGTATGCTCACCCTAAACCGTTGTCGTACCCTAACCTGTACCCTAAACCGTCCCCGTCCCCGTCCCCTAACCCTAACCCTAACCCTAAGCGTAACCCTTATCTGAAGCCTTACCCTCACCCGTCCCGTAATCCTAAACCGTACGCTAACACTAACCCGTACCCTAACACGTACGCTCACCCTTAACCGTTGTCGTACCCTAACCTGTACCCAAAACTGTCCCCGTCCCCTAACCCTAACACTAACCCTAACCCTAACCCTAACCCTTACCCGAAGCCTTACCCTCACCCGTCCCCTAATCCTAACCCGTACGCTAACACTAACCTGTACCCTAACACGTACGCTCACTCTAAACCGTTGTCGTGCCCTAACCTGTACCCTAAACCGTCCCCGTCCCCTAAACCTAACCCTAACCCTAACCCAACCCTAACCCTTACCCAAAGCCTTACCCTCACCCGTCCCCTAATCCTAACCCGTGCGCCAACACTAACCCGTACCCTAACACGTACGCTCACCCTAAACCGTTGTCGTACCCTATCCTGTACCCTAAAGCGTTCCCGTCCCCGTCCCCTAACCCTAACCCTAACCCTAACCCTATCCCTAACCCTTACCGGAAGCCTTACCCTCACCCGTCCCCTAATCCTAACCCGTACGCTAACACTAATCCGTACCCTAACACGTACGCTCACCCTAAACCGTTGTCGTACCCTAACCTGTACCCTAAACCGTCCCCGTCCCCGTACCCTAACCCTAACCCTAACCCTTACCCTCACCCGTCCCCTAATCCTAATCCGTACGCTAACACTAACCCGTACCTTAACACGTACGCTCACCCTAAACCGTTGTCGTACCCTAACCTGTACCCTAAACAGTCCCCATCCCCTGTCCCTAACCCTAACCCTAAACCTAACACTTACCCGAAGCCTTACCCTCACCCGTCCCCTAATCCTAACCCGTAGGCTAACACTAACCCGTACCCTAACACGTACGCTCACCCTAAACCGTTGTCGTACCCTAACCTGTACCCTAAACCGTCCCCATCCCCGTCCCTTAACCCTAACCCTAACCCTAACCCTAACCCTTACCCGAAGCCTTACCCGCACCCGTCCCCTAATCCTAACCCGTACACTAACACTAACCCGTACCCTAACACGTACGCTCACCCTAAAACGTTGTCGTACCCTAACCTTTACCCTAAACCATCCCCGTCCCCTAACCCTAACCCTAACCCTAACCCTTACCCGAAGCCTTACCCTCACCCGTCCCCTAATCCTAACCCGTACGCTAACACTAACCTGTACCCTAACACGTACGCTCACCCTAAACCGTTGTCGTACCCTAACCTGTACCCTAAACTGTCCCCATCCCCTAACCCTAACCCTAACCCTAAACCTAAACCTAAAGTTTACCCGAAGCCTTACACTCACCCGTCCCCTAATCCTAACCCGTACGCTAACACTAACCCGTACCATAACACGTATGCTCACCCTAAACCGTTGTCGTACCCTAACCTGTACCCTAAACCGTCCCCGTCCCCTAACCCTAACCCTAAACTTAACCCTAACCCTAACCCTTACCCGAAGCCTTACCCTCACCCGTCCCCTAATCCTAACCCGTACGCTAACACTAATCCGTACCCTAACACGTACGCTCACTCTAAACCGTTGTCGTACCCTAACCTGTACCATAAACCGTCCCCGTCCCCTAACCCTAACCCTAACCCTAACCCTAACCCTAAACCTTACCCGAAGCCTTACCCTCACCCGTCCCCTAATCCTAACCCGTACGCTAACACTAATCCATACCCTAACACGTACGCTCACAATAAACCGTTGTTGTACCCTAACCTGTACCATAAACCGTCCCCGTCACCTAACCCTAACCCTAACCCTAACCCTAACCCTAACCCTTACCCGAAGCCTTACCCTCAACCGTCCCCTAATCCTAACCCGTACGCTAACACTAACCCGTACCCTGACACGTACGCTCACCCTAAACCGTTGTCGTACCCTAACCTCTACCCTAAACCGTCCCCGTCCCCTAACCCTAACCCTAACCGTAACCCTAACCCTAACCCATACCCGAAGCCTTACCCTCACCCGTCCCGTAATCCTAACCCGTACGCTAACACTAACACGTACCCTAACACATACGCTCACCCTAAACCGTTGTCGTACACTAACCTGTACCCTAAACCGTCCCCGTCCCCGTCCCCGTCCTCTAACCCTAACCCTAACCCTAACCCTAACCCTTACCCGAAGCCTTACCCCCACACGTCCCCTAATCCTAACCCGTTCGCTAACACTAACCCGTGCCCTAACACGTACGCTCACCCTAAACCGTTCTCGTACCCTAACCTGTACCCTAAACCGTCCCCGTCCCCTAACCCTAACCCTAACCCTAACCCTAACCCTAACCCTTACCCGAAGCCTTACCCTCACCCGTCCCCTAATCCTAACGCGTACGCTAACACTAACCCGTACCCTAACACGTACGCTCACCCTAAACCGTTGTCGTACACTAACCTGTACCCTAAACCGTCCCCGTCCCCTAACCCTAACCCTAACCCTAACCCTAACCCTTACCCGAAGCCTTACCCTCACCCGTCCCCTAATCCTAACCTGTACGCTAACACTAACCCATACCCTAACACGTACGCTCACCCTAAACCGTTGTCGTACCCTAATCTGTACCCGAAACCGTCCCCGTCCCCGTCCCCGTCCCCGTCCCCTAACCCTAACCCTAACCCTTACCCGAAGCCTTACCCTCAACCGTCCCCTAATCCTAACCCGTACGCTAACACTAACCCGTACCCTAACACGTACGCTCACCCTAAACCGTTGTCGTACCCTAACCTGTACCCTAAACCGTCCCCGTCCCCTAACCATAACCCTAACCCTAACCCTAACCCTAACCCTTACCCGAAGCCTTACCCTCACCCGTCCCCTAATCCTAACCCGTACGCTAACACTAACCCGTACCCTAACACGTACGCTCACCCTAAGCCATTGTCGTACCCAAACATGTACCCTAAACCGTCCCCGTCCCCGTCCCCTAACCCTAACCCTAACCCTAACCCTAACCCTTACCCGAAGCCTTACCCTCACCCGTCCCCTAATCCTAACCCGTAGGCTAACACTAACCCGTACCCTAACACGTACGCTCACCCTAAACCGTTGTCGTACCCTAACCTGTACCCTAAACCGTCCCCGTCCCCTAACCCTAACCCTAACCCTAACCCTAACCCTAACCCTAACCCTTACCCGAAGCCTTACCCTCACCCGTCCACTAATCCTAACCCGTGCGCTAACACTAACCCGTACCCTAACACGTACGCTCACCCTAAACCGTTGTCGTACCCTAACCTGTACCCTAAACCGTCCCCGTCCCCTAACCCTAACCCTAACCCTAACCCTTAACCGAAGCCTTACCCTCACCCGTCCCCTAATCCTAACCCGTACGCTAACACTAACCCATACCCTAACACGTACGCTCACCCTAAACCGTTGTCGTACCCTAACCTGTACCCTAAACCGTCCCCGTTCCCGTCCCCTAACCCTAACCCTAACCCTAACCCTTACCCGAAGCCTTACCCTCACCCGTCCCCTAATCCTAACTCGTACGCTAACACTAACCCGTACCCTAACACGTACGCTCACCCTAAACCGTTGTCGTACCCTAACCTGTAACCTAAACCGTCCCCGTCCCCGTCCCCTAACACTTACCCTAACCCTAACCCTAACCCTAACCCTTACCCGAAACCTTACCCTCACCCGTCCCCTAATCCTAACCCGTACGCTAACACTAACCCGTACCCTAACACGTACGCTCACCCTAAACCGTTGTCGTACCCTAACCTGTACCTTAAACCGTCCCCGTCCCGTAACCCTAACCCTAACCCTAACCCTAACCCTTACCCTCACCCGTCCCCTAATCCTAACCCGTACGCTAACACTAACCCGTACCCTAACACGTACGCTCACCCTAAACCATTGTCGTACCCTAACCTGTACCCTAAACAGTCCCCGTCCCCTAACCCTAACCCTAACTCTAACCCTAACCCTTACCCGAAGCCTTACCCTCACCCGTCCCCTAAACCTAACCCGTAGGCTAACACTAACCCGTACCCGAACACGTACGCTCACCCTAAACCGTTGTCGTACCGTACCCTGTACCCTAAACCGTCCCCGTCCCCGTCCCCTAACCCTAACCCTAACCCTAACCCTAACCCTTACCCGAAGCCTTACCCGAAGCCGTCCCCTAATCCTAACCCGTACGCTAACACTAACACGTACCCTAACACGTACGCTGACCCTAAACCGTTGTCGTACCCTAAACTGTACCCTAAACCGTCCCCATCCCCTAACACTAACCCTAACCCTAACCCTAACCCTAACCCTTACCCGAAGCCTTACCCTCACCCGTCCCCTAATCCTAACCCATACGCTAACACTAACCCGTACCCTAACACGTACACTCAGCCTAAACCGTTGTCGTACCCTAACCTGTACCCTAAACCGTCCCCGTCCCCTAACCCTAACCCTAACACTTACCCGAAGCCTTACCCTCACCCGTCCCCTAATCCTAACCCGTACGCTAACACTAACCCGTACCCTAACACGTACGCTCACCCTAAACCGTTGTCGTACACTAACCTGTACCCTAAACCGTCCCCGTCCCCGTCCCCGTCCTCTAACCCTAACCCTAACCCTAACCCTTACCCGAAGCCTTACCCTCACCCGTCCCCTAATCCTAACCCGTACGCTAACACTAACCCGTACCCTAACACGTACGCTCACCCTAAACCGTTGTTGTACCCTAACCTGTACCCTAAATCGTCCCCGTCCCCTAACCCTAACCCTAACCCTAACGCTTACCCTAACCCTTACACGAAGCCTTACCCTCAACCGTACCCAAATCCTAACCCGTACGCTAACACTAACCCGTACCCTAACACATACGCTCACCCTAAACCGTTGTCGTACCCTAACCTGTACCCTAAACCGTCCCCGGCCCCTAACCCTAACCCTAACCCTAACCCTTACCCGAAGCCTTACCCTCACCCATCCCCTAATCCTAACCTGTACACTAACACTAACCCGTACCCTAACACGTACGCTCACCCTAAACCGTTGTCGTACCCTATCCTGTACCCTAAACCGTCCCCGTCCCCGTCCCCTAACCCTAACCCTAACCCTAACCCTAACCCTTACCCGAAGCCTTACCCTCACCCGTCCCCTAATCCTAACCCGTACGCTAACACTAACCCGTACCCTAACACGTACGCTCACCCGAAACCATTGTCGTACCCTAACCTGTACCCTAAACCGTCCCCGTCCCCTAACCCTAACCCTAACCCTAACCCTAACCCTTACCCGAAGCCTTACCCTCGCCCGTCCCCTAATCCTAACCCGTACGCTAACACTAAACCGTACCCTAACACGTACGCTCACCCTAAACCGTTGTTGTACCCTAACCTGTACCCTAAACCGTCCCCGTCCCCTAACCCTAACCCTAACCCTAACCCTAACCCTTACCCGAAGCCTTACCCTCACCCATCCCCTAATCCTAACCCGTAGGCTAACACTAACCCGTACCCTAACATGTACGCTCACCCTAAACCGTTGTCGTACACTAACCTGTACCCTAAACCGTCCCCGTCCCCTAACCCTAACCCTAACCCTAACCCTAACCCTTACCCGAAGGCTTACCCTCACCCGTCCCCTAATCCTAACCCGTACGCTAACACTAACCCGTACCCTAACACGTACGCTCACTCTAAACCGTTGTCGTGCCCTAACCTGTACCCTAAACCGTCCCCGTCCCCGTCCCCTAACCCTAACCCTAACCCTTACCCGAAGCCTTACCCTCTCCCGTCCCCTAATCCTAACCCGTACGATAACACTAACCCGTACCCTAACACATACGCTCACTCTAAACCCTTGTCGTGCCCTAACCTGTACCCTAAGCCGTCCCCGTCCCCTTAAACCTAAACCTAACCCTAACCCTAACCCTAACCCTTACCCGAAGCCTTACCCTCACCCGTCCCCTAATCCTAACCCGTACGCTAACACTAACCCGTACCCTAACACTTACGCTCACCCTAACCCGTTGTCGTACCCTAACCTGTACCCTAAACCGCCCCGTCCCCTAACCCTAACCCTAACCCTAACCCTAACCCTTACCCGAAGCCTTACCCTCACCCGTCCCCTAATCCTAACCCGTACGCCAACACTAAAACGTACCCTAACACGTACGCTCACTCTAAACCGTTGTCGTGCCCTAACGTGTACCCTAAACCGTCCCCTTCCCCGTCCCCGTCCCCTAACCCTAACCCTAACCCTAACCCTTACCCGAAGCCTTACCCTCACCCGTCCCCTAATCCTAACCCGTACGCTAACACTAACCCGTACCCTAACACGTACGCTCACCCTAAACCGTTGTCGTACCCTAAACTGTACCCTAAACCGTCCCCGTCCCCTAACCCTAACCCTAACCCTAACCCTAACCCTAACCCTTACCCGAAGCCTTACCCTCACCCGTCCACTAATCCTAACCCGTAGGCTAACACTAACCCGTACCCTAACACGTACGCTCACCCTTAACCGTTGTCGTACCCTAAACTGTACCCTAAACCGTCCCCGTCCCCTAACCCTAACCCTAAACCTAACCCTAACCCTAACCCTAACCCTTACCCGAAGCCTTACCCTCACCCGTCCCCTAATCCTAACCTGTACGCTAACACTAACCCGTACCCTAACACGTATGCTCACCCTAAACCGTTGTCGTACCCTATACTGTACACTAAACCGTACCCGTCCCCTAACCCTAACCCTAACCCTAACCCTAACCCTTACCCGAAGCCTTACCCTCACCCGTCCCCTAATCCTGACCCGTACGCTAACACTAACCCGTACCCTAACACGTACGCTCACCCTAAACCGTTGTCGTACACTAACCTGTACCCTAAACCGTCCCCGTCCCCGTCCCCGTCCTCTAACCCTAACCCTAACCCTAACCCTTACCCGAAGCCTTACCCTCACCCGTCCCCTAATCCTAACCCGTACGCTAACACTAACCCGTACCCTAACACGAACGCTCACCCTAAACCATTGTTGTACCCTAACCTGTACCCTAAACCGTCCCCGTCCCCTAACCCTAACCCTAACCCTAACGCTAACCTTAACCCTTACCCGAAGCCTTACCCTCAACCGTCCCCTAATCCTAACCCGTACACTAACACTAAACCATACCCTAACACTTACGCTCACCCTAAACCGTTGTCGTACCCTAACCTTTACCCTAAACCGTCCCCGGCCCCTAACCCTAACCCTAACCCTTACCCGAAGCCTTACCCTCACCCATCCCCTAATCCTAACCCGTACACTAACACTAACCCGTACCCTAACACGTACGCTCACCCTAAACCATTGTCGTACCCTAACCTTTACCCTAAACCGTCCCCGTCCCCTAACCCTAACCCTAACCGTAACCCTAACCCTAACCCATACCCGAAGCCTTACCCTCACCCGTCCCATAATCCTAACCCGTACGCTAACACTAACACGTACCCTAACACGTACGCTCACCCTAAACCGTTTTCATACACTAACCTGTACCCTAAACCGTCCCCGTCCCCGTCCCCGTCCTCTAACCCTAACCCTAACCCTAACCCTTACCCGAAGCCTTACACTCACCCGTCCCCTAATCCTAACCCGTACGCTAACACTAACCCGTACCCTAACACGTACGCTCACCCTAAACCGTTGTCGTACCCTAACCTGTACCCTAAACCGTCCCCGTCCCCTAACCCTAACCCTAACCCTAACCCTAACCCTTACCCGAAGCCTTACCCTCACCCGTCCCCTAATCCTAACCCGTACGCTAACACTAACCCGTACCCTAACACGTACGCTCACCCTAAACCGTTGTCGTACACTATCCTGTACCCTAAACCGTCCCCGTCCCCGTCCCCTAACCCTAACCCTAACCCTAAACCTAACCCTTACCCGAAGCCTTACCCTCACCCGTCCCATAATCCTAAACCGTACGCTAACACTAACCCGTACCCTAACACGTACGCTCACCCAAAACCGTTGTCGTACACTAACCTGTACCCTAAACCGTCCCCGTCCCCTAACCCTAACCCTAACCCTTGCCCGAAGCCTTACCCTCACCCGTCCCCTAATCCTAACCCGTACGCTAACACTAACCCGTACCCTAACACGTACGCTCACCCTAAACCGTTGTCGTACACTATCCTATACCCTAAACCGTCCCCGTCCCCGTCCCCTAACCCTAACCCTAACCCTAACCCTAACCCTTACCCGAAGCCTTACCCTCACCATCCCCTAATCCTAACCCGTAGGCTAACACTAACCCGTACCCTAACATGTACGCTCACCCTAAACCGTTGTCGTACCCTAACCTGTACCCTAAACCGTCCCCGTCCCCTAACCCTAACCCTAACCCTAACCCTAACCCTTACCTGAAGGCTTACCCTCACCCGTCCCCTAATCCTAACCCGTACGCTAACACTAACCCGTACCGTAACACGTACGCTCACTCTAAACCGTTGTCGTGCCCTAACCTGTACCCTAAACCGTCCCCGTCCCCGTCCCCTAACCCTAACCCTAACCCTAACCCTTACCCGAAGCCTTACCCTCTCCCGTCCCCTAATCCTAACCCGTACGCTAACACTAACCCGTACCCTAACACATACGCTCACTCTAAACCCTTGTCGTGCCCTAACCTGTACCCTAAGCCGTCCCCGTCCCCTTAAACCTAAACCTAACCCTAACCCTAACCCTAACCCTTACCCGAAGCCTTACCCTCACCCGTCCCCTAATCCTAACCCGTACGCTAACACTAACCCGTACCCTAACACTTACGCTCACCCTAACCCGTTGTCGTACCCTAACCTGTACCCTAAACCGCCCCGTCCCCTAACCCTAACCCTAACCCTAACCCTAACCCTTACCCGAAGCCTTACCCTCACCCGTCCCCTAATCCTAACCCGTACGCTAACACTAACACGTACCCTAACACGTACGCTCACTCTAAACCGTTGTCGTGCCCTAACGTGTACCCTAAACCGTCCCCGTCCCCGTCCCCGTCCCCTAACCCTAACCCTAACCCTAACCCTTACCCGAAGCCTTACCCTCACCCGTCCCCTAATCCTAACCCGTACGCTAACACTAACCCGTACCCTAACACGTACGCTCACCCTAAACCGTTGTCGTACCCTAAACTGTACCCTAAACCGTCCCCGTCCCCTAACCCTAACCCTAACCCTAACCCTAACCCTAACCCTTACCCGAAGCCTTACCCTCACCCGTCCCCTAATCCTAACCCGTAGGCTAACACTAACCCGTACCCTAACACGTACGCTCACCCTTAACCGTTGTCGTACCCTAACCTGTACCCTAAACCGTCCCCGTCCCCTAACCCTAACCCTAAACCTAACCCTAACCCTAACCCTAACCCTTACCCGAAGCCTTACCCTCACCCGTCCCCTAATCCTAACCTGTACGCTAACACTAACCCGTACCCTAACACGTATGCTCACCCTAAACCGTTGTCGTACCCTATACTGTACACTAAACCGTACCCGTCCCCTAACCCTAACCCTAACCCTAACCCTAACCCTTACCCGAAGCCTTACCCTCACCCGTCCCCTAATCCTGACCCGTACGCTAACACTAACCCGTACCCTAACACGTACGCTCACCCTAAACCGTTGTCGTACACTAACCTGTACCTTAAACCGTCCCCATCCCCGTCCCCGTCCTCTAACCCTAACCCTAACCCTAACCCTTACCCGAAGCCTTACCCTCACCCGTCCCCTAATCCTAACCCGTACGCTAACACTAACCCGTACCCTAACACGAACGCTCACCCTAAACCATTGTTGTACCCTAACCTGTACCCTAAACCGTCCCCGTCCCCTAACCCTAACCCTAACCCTAACGCTAACCTTAACCCTTACCCGAAGCCTTACCCTCAACCGTCCCCTAATCCTAACCCGTACACTAACACTAAACCATACCCTAACACTTACGCTCACCCTAAACCGTTGTCGTACCCTAACCTTTACCCTAAACCGTCCCCGGCCCCTAACCCTAACCCTAACCCTTACCCGAAGCCTTACCCTCACCCATCCCCTAATCCTAACCCGTACACTAACACTAACCCGTACCCTAACACGTACGCTCACCCTAAACCATTGTCGTACCCTAACCTTTACCCTAAACCGTCCCCGTCCCCTAACCCTAACCCTAACCGTAACCCTAACCCTAACCCATACCCGAAGCCTTACCCTCACCCGTCCCATAATCCTAACCCGTACGCTAACACTAACCCGTACCCTAACACGTACGCTCACCCTAAACCGTTGTAATACACTAAACTGTACCCTAAACCGTCCCCGTCCCCGTCCCCGTCCTCTAACCCTAACCCTAACCCTAACCCTTACCCGAAGCCTTACACTCACCCGTCCCCTAATCCTAACCCGTACGCTAACACTAACCCGTACCCTAACACGTACGCTCACCCTAAACCGTTGTCGTACACTATCCTGTACCCTAAACCGTCCCCGTCCCCGTCCCCTAACCCTAACCCTAACCCTAAACCTAAACCTTACCCGAAGCCTTACCCTCACCCGTCCCCTAATCCTAACCCGTACGCTAACACTAACCCGTACCCTAACACGTACGCTCACCCAAAACCGTTGTCGTACCCTAACCTGTACCCTAAACCGTCCCCGTCCCCTAACCCTAACCCTAACCCTTACCCGAAGCCTTACCCTCACCCGTCCCCTAATCCTAACCCGTACGCTAACACTAACCCGTACCCTAACACGTACGCTCACCCTAAACCGTTGTCGTACACTATCCTGTACCCTAAACCGTCCCCGTCCCCGTAACCTAACCCTAACCCTAACCCTAACCCTAACCCTTACCCGAAGCCTTACCCTCACCCGTCCCCTAATCCTAACCCGTACGCTAACACTAACCCGTACCCTAACACGTACGCTCACCCAAAACCGTTGTCGTACCCTAACCTGTACCCTAAACCGTCCCCGTCCCCTAACCCTAACCCTAACCCTAACCCTAACCCTTACCCGAAGCCTTACCCTCACCTGTCCCCTAATCCGAACCCGTACGCTAACACTAACCCGTACCCTAACACGTACGCTCACTCTAAACCGTTGTCGTGCCCTAACCTGTACCCTAAACCGTCCCCGTCCCCTAAACCTATCCCTAACCCTAACCCTAACCCTAACCCTTACCCGAAGCCTTAACCTCACCCGTCCCCTAATCCTAACCCGTAGGCTAACACTAACCCGTACCCTAACACGTACGCTCACCCTAAACCGTTGTCGTACCCTAACCTGTACCCTAAACCGCCCCGTCCCCTAACCCTAACCCTAACCCTAACCCTAACACTTACCCGAAGCCTTACCCTCACCCGTCCCCTAATCCTAACCCGTACGCTAACACTAAACCGTACCCTAACACGTACGCTCACCCTAAACCGTTGTCGTACCCTAACCTGTACCCTTAACCGTCCCCGTCCCCGTCCCCGTCCCCTAACCCTAACCCTAACCCTAACCCTTACCCGAAGCCTTACCCTCACCAGTCCCCTAATCCTAACCCGTACGCTAACACTAACCCGTACCCTAACACGTACGCTCACCCTAAACCGTTGTCGTAACCTAACCTGTACCCTAAACCGTCCCCATACCCTAACCCTAACCCTAACCCTAACCCTAACCCTACACCTTACCCGAAGCCTTACCCTCACCCGTCCCCTAATCCTAACCCGTACGCTAACACTAACCCGTACCCTAACACGTACGCTCACCCTAAACCGTTGTCGTACCCTAACCTGTACCCTAAACCGTCCCCGTCCCCTGACCCTAACCCTAACCCTAACCCTAACCCTTACCCTTACCCGAAGCCTTACCCTCACCCATCCCCTAATCCTAACCCGTAGGCTAACACTAACCCGTACCCTAACACGTACGCTCACCCTAAACAGTTGTCGTACCCTAACCTGTACCCTAAACCGTCCCCATCCCCTAACCCTAACCCTAACCCTAACCCTAGCCCTAACCCTAACCCTAACCCTTACCCGAAGTCTTACCCTCACCCGTCCCCTAATCCTAAACCGTACGCTAACCCTAACCCGTACCCTAACACGTACACTCACCCTAAACCGTTGTCGTACCCTAACCTGTACCCTAAACCGTCCCCGTCCCCTAACCCTAACCCTAACCCTAAACCTAAACCTAACCCTTACCCGAAGCCTTACCCTCACCCGTCCCCTAATCCTAACCCGTACGCTAACACTAACCCGTACCCTAACACGTATGCTCACCCTAAACCGTTGTCGTACCCTAAACTGTACCCTAAAACATCCCCGTCCCCTAACCCTAACCCTAAACCTAACCCTAACCCTTACCCGAAGCCTTACCCTCACCCGTCCCCTAATCCTAACCCGTACGCTAACACTAACCCGTACCCTAACACGTACGCTCACCCTAAACCATTGTCGTACCCTAACCTGTACCCTAAACCGTCCCCGTCCCCTAAGCCTAACCCTAACCGTAACCCTAACCCTAAAACATACCCGGAGCCTTACCCTCACCCGTCCCCTAATCCTAACGGGTACGCTAACACTCACCCGTACCCTAACACGTACGCTCACCCTAAACCGTTGTCGTACACTAACCTGTACCCTAAACCGTCCCCGTACCCGTCCCCGTCCTCTGACCCTAACCCTAACCCTAACCCTTACCCGAAGCCTTACCCTCACCCGTCACCTAATCCTAACCCGTACGATAACACTAACCCGTACCCTAACACGTACGCTCACCCTAAACCGTTGTCGTACCCTAACCTGTACCCTAAACCGTCCCCGTCCCCTAACCCTAACCCTAACCCTAACCCTAACCCTAACCCTTACCCGAAGCCTTACCCTCACCCGTCCCCTAATCCTAACCCGTACGCTAACACTAACCCGTACCCTAACACGTACGCTCACCCTAAACCGTTGTCGTACACTATCCTGTACCCTAAACCGTCCCCGTCCCCGTCCCCTAACCCTAACCCTAACCCTAAACCTAACCCTTACCCGAAGCCTTACCCTCACCCGTCCCCTAATCCTAACCCGTACGCTAACACTAACCCGTACCCTAACACGTACGCTCACCCAAAACCGTTGTCGTACCCTAACTTGTACCCTAAACCGTCCCCGTCCCCTAACCCTAACCCTAACCCTTACCCGAAGCCTTACCCTCACCCGTCCCCTAATCCTAACCCGTACGCTAACACTAACCCGTACCCTAACACGTACGCTCACCCTAAACCGTTGTCGTACACTATCCTGTACCCTAAACCGTCCCCGTCCCCGTAACCTAACCCTAACCCTAACCCTAACCCTAACCCTTACCCGAAGCCTTACCCTCACCCGTCCCCTAATCCTAACCCGTACGCTAACACTAACCCGTACCCTAACACGTACGCTCACCCAAAACCGTTGTCGTACCCTAACCTGTACCCTAAACCGTCCCTGTCCCCTAACCCTAACCCTAACCCTAACCCTAACCCTTACCCGAAGCCTTACCCTCACCTGTCCCCTAATCCGAACCCGTACGCTAAAACTAACCCGTACCCTAACACGTACGCTCACTCTAAACCGTTGTCGTGCCCTAACCTGTACCCTAAACCGTCCCCATCCCCTAAACCTATCCCTAACCCTAACCCTAACCCTAACCCTTACCCGAAGCCTTACCCTCACCCGTCCCCTAATCCTAACCCGTAGGCTAACACTAACCCGTACCCTAACACGTACGCTCACCCTAAACCGCTGTCGTACCCTAACCTGTACCCTAAACCGCCCCGTCCCCTAACCCTAACCCTAACCCTAACCCTAACCCTTACCCGAAGCCTTACCCTCACCAGTCCCCTAATCCTAACACGTACGCTAACACTAAACCGTACCCTAACACGTACGCTCACCCTAAACCGTTGTCGTAACCTAACCTGTACCCTAAACCGTCCCCATACCCTAACCCTAACCCTAACCCTAACCCTAACCCTACACCTTACCCGAAGCCTTACCCTCACCCGTCCCCTAATCCTAACCCGTACGCTAACACTAACCCGTACCCTAACACGTACGCTCACCCTAAACCGTTGTCGTACCCTAACCTGTACCCTAAACCGTCCCCGTCCCCTGACCCTAACCCTAACCCTAACCCTAACCCTTACCCTTGCCCGAAGCCTTACCCTCACCCATCCCCTAATCCTAACCCGTAGGCTAACACTAACCCGTACCCTAACACGTACGCTCACCCTAAACAGTTGTCGTACCCTAACCTGTACCCTAAACCGTCCCCATCCCCTAACCCTAACCCTAACCCTAACCCTAGCCCTAACCCTAACCCTAACCCTTACCCGAAGTCTTACCCTCACCCGTCCCCTAATCCTAAACCGTACGATAACCCTAACCCGTACCCTAACACGTACACTCACCCTAAACCGTTGTCGTACCCTAACCTGTACCCTAAACCGTCCCCGTCCCCTAACCCTAACCCTAACCCTAAACCTAAACCTAACCCTTACCCGAAGCCTTACCCTCACCCGTCCCCTAATCCTAACCCGTACGCTAACACTAACCCGTACCCTAACACGTATGCTCACCCTAAACCGTTGTCGTACCCTAAACTGTACCCTAAAACGTCCCCGTCCCCTAACTCTAACCCTAACCCTAACCCTAACCCTTACCCGAAGCCTTACCCTCACCCGTCCCCTAATCCTAACCCGTACGCTAACACTAACCCGTACCCTAACACGTACGCTCACCCTAAACCATTGTCGTACCCTAACCTTTACCCTAAACCGTCCCCGTCCCCTAAGCCTAACCCTAACCGTAACCCTAACCCTAACACATACCCGGAGCCTTACCCTCACCCGTCCCCTAATCCTAACCCGTACGCTAACACTAACCCGTACCCTAACACGTACGCTCACCCTAAACCGTTGTCGTACACTAACCTGTACCCTAAACCGTCCCCGTACCCGTCCCCGTCCTCTGACCCTAACCCTAACCCTAACCCTTACCCGAAGCCTTACCCTCACCCGTCACCTAATCCTAACCCGTACGCTAACACTAACCCGTACCCTAACACGTACGCTCACCCTAAACTGTTGTCGTACCCTAACCTGTACCCTAAACCGTCCCCGTCCCCTAACCCTAACCCTAACCCTAACCCTAACCCTAACCCTTACCCGAAGCCTTACCCTCACCCGCTCCCTAATCCTAACCCGTACGCTAACACTAACCCGTACCCTAACACGTACGCTCACCCTAAACCGTTGTCGTACCCTAACCTGTACCCTAAACCATCCCCGTTCCCCTAACCCTAACCCTAACCCTAACCCTAACCCTTACCCGAAGCCTTACCCTCACCCATCACCTTATCCTAACCCGTAGGCTAACACTAACCCGTACCCTAACACGTATGCTCACCCTAAACCGTTGTCGTACCCTAAACTGTACCCTAAAACGTCCCCGTCCCCTAACCCTAACCCTAACCCTAACCCTAACCCTTACCCGAAGCCTTACCATCACCCGTCCCCTAATCCTAACCCGTACGCTAACACTAACCCATACCCTAACACGTACGCTCACCCTAAACCGTTGTCGTACCCTAAGCTGTACCCTTAACCGTCCCCGTCCCCGTCCCCGTCTCCTAACCCTAACCCTAACCCTTACCCGAAGCCTTACCCTCACCAGTCCCCTAATCCTAACCCGTACGCTAACACTAACCCGTACCCTAACACGTACGCTCACCCTAAACCGTTGTCGTAACCTAACCTGTACCCTAAACCGTCCCCGTCCCCTGACCCTAACCCTAACCCTAACCCTAACCCTAACCCTTACCCGATGCCTTACCCTCACCCATCCCCTAATCCTAACCCGTAGGCTAACACTAACCCGTACCCTAACACGTACGCTCACCCTAAACAATTGTCGTACCCTAACCTGTAACCTAAACCGTCCCCATCCCCTAACCCTAACCCTAACCCTAACCCTAGCCCTAACCCTAACCCTAACCCTTACCCGAAGTCTTACCCTCACCCGTCCCCTAATCCTAAACCGTACGCTAACCCTAACCCGTACCCTAACACGTACACTCACCCTAAACCGTTGTCGTACCCTAACCTGTACCCTAAACCGTCCCCGTCCCCTAACCCTAACCCTAACCCTAAACCTAAACCCAACCCTTACCCGAAGCCTTACCCTCACCCGTCCCCTAATCCTAACCCGTACGCTAACACTAACCCGTACCCTAACACTTATGCTCACCCTAAACCGTTGTCGTACCCTAAACTGTACCCTAAAACGTCCCCGTCCCCTAACCCTAACCCTAACCCTAACCCTAACCCTTACCCGAAGCCTTACCCTCACCCGTCCCCTAATCCTAACCCGTAGGCTAACACTAACACGTACCCTAACACGTACGCTCACTCTAAACCGTTGTCGTGCACTAACGTGTACCCTAAACCGTCCCCGTCCCCGTCCCCGTCCCCTAACCCTAACCCTAACCCTAACCCTTACCTGAAGCCTTACCCTCACCCGTCCCCTAATCCTAACCCATACGCTAACACTAACCCGTACCCTAACACGTACGCTCACCCTAAACCGTTGTCGTACCCTAACCTGTATCCTAAACCGTCGCCGTCCCCGTCCCCGTCCCCTAACCCTAACCCTAACCCTAACCCTTACCCGAAGCCTTACCCTCTCCCGTCCCCTAATCCTAACCCGTACGCTAACACTAACCCGTACCCTAACACGTACGCTCACCCTAAACCGTTGTCGTACCCTAAACTGTACCCTAAACCGTCCCCGTCCCCTAACCCTAACCCTAACCCTAACCCTTACCCTAACCCTTACCCGAAGCCTTACCCTCACCCGTCCCCTAATCCTAACCCGTAGGCTAACACTAACCCGTACCCTAACACGTACGCTCACCCTTAACCGTTGCCGTACCCTAACCTGTACCCTAAACCGTCCCCGTCCCCTAACCCTAACCCTAACCCTAACCCTAACCCTAACCCTAACCCTTACCCGAAGCCTTACCCTCACCCGTCCCCTAATCCTAACCCGTACGCTAACACTAACCCGTACCCTAACACGTATGCTCACCCTAAACCGTTGTCGTACCCTATCCTGTACCCTAAACCGTCCCCGTCCCCTAACCCTAACCCTAACCCTAACCCTAACCCTTACCCGAAGCCTTACCCTCACCCGTCCCCTAATCCTGACCCGTACGCTAACACTAACCCGTACCCTAACACGTACGCTCACCCTAAACCGTTGTCGTACACTAACCTGTACCCTAAACCGTCCCCGTCCCCGTCACCGTCCTCTAACCCTAACCCTAACCCTAACCCTTACCCGAAGCCTTACCCTCACCCGTCCCCTAATCCTAACCCGTACACTAACACTAACCCATACCCTAACACTTACGCTCACCCTAAACCGTTGTCGTACCCTAACCTTTACCCTAAACCGTCCCCGGCCCCTAACCCTAACCCTAACCCTAACCCTAACCCTAACCCTTACCCGAAGCCTTACCCTCACCCATCCCCTAATCCTAATCCGTACACTAACACTAACCCGTACCCTAACACGTACGCTCACCCTAAACCATTGTCGTACCCTAACCTTTACCCTAAACCGTCCCCATCCCCTAACCCTAACCCTAACAGTAACCCTAACCCTAACCCATACCCGAAGCCTTACCCTCACCCGTCCCATAATCCTAACCCGTACGCTAACACTAACCCGTACCCTAACACGTACGCTCACCCTAAACGGTTGTCATACACTAACCTGTACCCTAAACCGTCCCCGTCCCCGTCCCCGTCCTCTAACCCTAACCCTAACCCTAACCCTTACCCGAAGCCTTACACTCACCCGTCCCCTAATCCTAACCCGTACGCTAACATTAACCCGTACCCTAACACGTACGCTCACCCTAAACCGTTGTCGTACCCTAACCTGTACCCTAAACCGTCCCCGTCCCCTAACCCTAACCCTAACCCTAACCCTAACCCTAACCCTTACCCGAAGACTTAACCTCACCCGTCCCCTAATCCTAACTCGTACGCTAACACTAACCCGTACCCTAACACGTACGCTCACCCTAAACCGTTGTCGTACACTATCCTGTACCCTAAACCGTCCCCGTCCCCGTCCCCTAACCCTAACCCTAACCCTAAACCTAACCCTTACCCGAAAACTTACCCTCACCCGTCCCCTAATCCTAACCCGTACGCTAACACTAACCCGTACCCTAACACGTACGCTCACCCAAAACCGTTGTCGTACCCTAACCTGTACCCTAAACCGTCCACGTCCCCTAACCCTAACCCTAACCCTTACCCGAAGCCTTACCCTCACCCGTCCCCTAATCCTAACCCGTACGCTAACACTAACCCGTACCCTAACACGTACGCTCACCCTAAACCGTTGTCGTACCCTATCCTGTACCCGAAACCGTCCCCGTCCCCGTCCCCTAACCCTAACCCTAACCCTAATACTAACCCTTACCCGAAGCCTTACCCTCACCCGTCCCCTAATCCTAACACGAACGCTAACACTAACCCGTACCCTAACACGTACGCTCACCCAAAACCGTTGTCGTACCCTAACCTGTACCCTAAACCGTCCCCGTCCCCTAACCCTAACCCTAACCCTAACCCTAACCCTATCCCTAACCCTTACCCGAAGCCTTACCCTCACCCGTCCCCTAATCCGAACCCGTACGCTAACACTAACCCGTACCCTAACACGTACGCTCACTCTAAACCGTTGTCGTGCCCTAACCTGTACCCTAAACCGTCCCCGTCCCCTAAACCTAACCCTAACCCTAACCCTAACCCTAACCCTTACCCGAAGCCTTACCCTCACCCGTCCCCTAATCCTAACCCGTAGGCTAACACTAACCCGTACCCTAACACGTACGCTCACCCTAAACCGTTGTCGTACCCTAACCTGTACCCTAAACCGCCCCGTCCCCTAACCCTAACCCTAACCCTAACCCTAACCCTTACCCGAAGCCTTACCCTCACCCGTCCCCTAATCCTAACCCGTACGCTAACACTAACCCGTACCCTAACACGTACGCTCACCCTAAACCGTTGTCGTACCCTAACCTGTACCCTTAACCGTCCCCGTCCCCGTCCCCGTCCCCTAACCCTAACCCTAACCCTAACCCTTACCCGAAGCCTTACCCTCACCAGTCCCCTAATCCTAACCCGTACGCTAACACTAACCCGTATCCTAACACGTACGCTCACCCTAAACCGTTGTCGTAACCTAACCTGTACCCTAAACCGTCCCCATCCCCTAACCCTAACCCTAACCCTAACCCTACACCTTACCCGAAGCCTTACCCTCACCCGTCCCCTAATCCTAACCCGTACGCTAACACTAACCCGTACCCTAACACGTACGCTCACCCTAAACCGTTGTCGTACCCTAACCTGTACCCTTAACCGTCCCCGTCCCCTGACCCTAACCCTAACCCTAACCCTAACCCTTACCCGAAGCCTTACCCTCACCCATCCCCTAATCCTAACCCGTAGGCTAACACTAACCCGTACCCTAACACGTACGCTCACCCTAAACAGTTGTCGTACCCTAACCTGTACCCTAAACCGTCCCCATCCCCTAACCCTAACCCTAACCCTAACCCTAGCCCTAACCCTAACCCTAACCCTTACCCGAAGTCTTACCCTCACCCGTCCCCTAATCCTAAACCGTACGCTAACCCTAACCCGTACCCTAACACGTACACTCACCCTAAACCGTTGTCGTACCCTAACCTGTACCCTAAACCGTCCCCGTCCCCTAACCCTAACCCTAACCCTAAACCTAAACCTAACCCTTACCCGAAGCCTTACCCTCACCCGTCCCCTAATCCTAACCCGTACGCTAACACTAACCCATACCCTAACACGTATGCTCACCCTAAACCGTTGTCGTACCCTAAACTGTACCCTAAAACGTCCCCGTCCCCTAACCCTAACCCTAACCCTAACCCTAACCCTTACCCGAAGCCTTACCCTCACCCGTCCCCTAATCCTAACCCGTACGCTAACACTAACCCGTACCCTAACACGTACGCTCACCCTAAACCATTGTCGTACACTAACCTGTACCCTAAACCGTCCCCGTCCCCTAAGCCTAACCATAACCGTAACCCTAACCCTAACACATACCCGGAGCCTTACCCTCACCCTTCCCCTAATCCTAACGCGTACGCTAACACTAACCCGTACCCTAACACGTACGCTCACCCTAAACCGTTGTCGTACACTAACCTGTACCCTAAACCGTCCCCGTCCCCGTCCCCGTCCTCTGACCCTAACCCTAACCCTAACCCTTACCCGAAGCCTTACCCTCACACGTCACCTAATCCTAACCCGTACGCTAACACTAACCCGTACCCTAACACGTACGCTCACCCTAAACCGTTGTCGTACCCTAACCTGTACCCTAAACCGTCCCCGAACCCTAACCCTAACCCTAACCCTTACCCGAAGCCTTACCCTCACCCGCTCCCTAATCCTAACCCGTACGCTAACACTAACCCGTACCCTAACACGTACGCTCACCCTAAACCGTTGTCGTACCCTATCCTGTACCCTAAACCGTCCACGTCCCCGTCCCCTAACCCTAACCCTAACCCTAACCCTAACCCTTACCCGAAGCCTTACCCTCACCCGTCCCCTAATCCTAACCCGTACGCTAACACTAACCCGTACCCTAACACGTACGCTCACCCTAAACCGTTGTCGTACCCTAACCTGTACCCTAAACCATCCCCGTTCCCCTAACCCTAACCCTAACCCTAACCCTAACCCTTACCCGAAGCCTTACCCTCACCCATCCCCTAATCCTAACCCGTAGGCTAACACTAACCCGTATCCTAACACGTATGCTCACCCTAAACCGTTGTCGTACCCTAAACTGTACCCTAAAACGTCCCCGTCCCCTAACCCTAACCCTAACCCTAACCCTAACCCTTACCCGAAGCCTTACCCTCACCCGTCCCCTAATCCTAACACGTACGCTAACACTAACCCGTACCCTAACACGTACGTTCACCCTAAACCGTTGTCGTACCCTAACCTGTACCCTTAACCGTCCCCGTCCCCGTCCCCGTCCCCTAACCCTAACCCTAACCCTACACCTTACCCGAAGCCTTACCCTCACCCGTCCCATAATCCTAACCCGTACGCTAACACTAACCCGTACCCTAACACGTACGCTCACCCTAAACCGTTGTCGTACCCTAACCTGTACCCTAAACCGTCCCCGTCCCCTGACCCTAACCCTAACCCTAAACCTAACCCTAACCCTTACCCGAAGCCTTACCCTCACCCGTCCCCTAATCCTAACCCGTAGGCTAACACTAACCCGTACCCTAACACGTACGCTCACCCTAAACAATTGTCGTACCCTAACCTGTACCCTAAACCGTCCCCATCCCCTAACCCTAACCCTAACCCTAACCCTAGCCCTAACGCTAACCCTAACCCTTACCCGAGGTCTTACCCTCACCCGTCCCCTAATCCTAAACCGTACGCTAACCCAAACCCGTACCCTAACACGTACACTCACCCTAAACCGTTGTCGTACCCTAACCTGTACCCTAAACCGTCCCCGTCCCCTAACCCTAACCCTAACCCTAAACCTAAACTTAACCCTTACCCGAAGCCTTACCCTCACCCGCCCCCTAATCCTCACCCGTACGCTAACACTAACCCGTACCCTAACACGTATGCTCACCCTAAACCGTTGTCGTACCATAAACTGTACCCTAAAACGTACCCGTCCCCTAACCCTAACCCTAACCCTAACCCTAACACTTACCCGAAGCCTTACCCTCACCCGTCACCTAATCCTAACCCGTACGCTAACACTAACCTGTACCCTAACACGTACGCTCACCCTAAACCGTTGTCGTACCCTAACCTGTACCCTAAACCGTCCCCGTCCCCTAACACTAACCCTAACCCTAACCCTAACCCTAACCCTTACCCGAAGCCTTACCCTCACCCGCTCCCTAATCCTAACCCGTACGCTAACACTAACCCGTACCCTAACACGTACGCTCACCCTAAACCGTTGTCGTACCCTATCCTGTACCCTAAACCGTCCCCGTCCCCGTCCCCTAACCCTAACCCTAACCCTAACCCTAACCCTTACCCGAAGCCTTACCCTCACCCGTCCCCTAATCCTAACCCGTACGCTAACACTACCCCGTACCCTAACAAGTACGCTCACCCTAAACCGTTGTCGTACCCTAACCTGTACCCTAAACCATCCCCGTTCCCCTAACCCTAACCCTAACCCTAACCCTAACCCTTACCCGAAGCCTTACCCTCACCCATCAACTAATCCTAACCCGTAGGCTAACACTAACCCGTACCCTAACACGTACGCTCACCCTAAACCGTTGTCGTACCCTAACCTGTACCCTAAACCGTCCCCATCCTCTAACCCTAACCCTAACCCTAACCCTAACCCTAACCCTTACCCGAAGCCTTACCCTCACCCGTCCCCTAATCCTAACCCGTACGCTAACACTAACCCGTACCCTAAAACGTACGCTCACTCTAAACCGTTGTCGTGCCCTAACCTGTACCCTAAACCGTCCCCGTCCCCTAAACCTAACCCTAACCCTAACCCTAAACCTAACCCTAATCCTTAACCGAAGCCTTACGCTCAACCGTCCCCTAATCCTAACCCGTACGCTAACACTAACCCGTATCCTAACACGTACGCTCACCCTAAACCGTTGTCGTACCCTAACCTGTACCCTAAACCGTCCCCGTCCCCGTCCCTGTACCCTAACCCTAACCCTAACCCTAAACCTTACCCGAAGCCTTACCCTCACCCGTTCCCTAATCCTAACCCGTACGCTAACACTAACCCGTACCCTAACACGTACGCTCACCCTAAACCGTTGTCGTACACTAACCTGTAACCTAAACCGTCCCCGTCCCCGTCCCCTAACCCTAACCCTAACCCTAACCCTAACCCTTACCCGAAGCCTTACCCTCACCCGTTCCCTAATCCTAACCCGTACGCTAACACTAACCCATACCCTAACACGTACGCTCACCGTAAACCGTTGTCGTACCCTAACCTGTACCCTAAACCGTCCCCGTCCCCTAACCCTAACCCTAAACCTAACCCTAACACTAACCCTTACCCGAAGCCTTACCGTCACCCGTCCCCTAATCCTAACCCGTATGCTAACATTAACCCGTACCCTAACACGTACGCTCACCCTAAACCGTTGTCGTACCCTAACCTGTACCCTAAATCGTCCCCGTCCCCTAACCCTAACCCTAAACCTAACCCTAACCCTTACCCTCAACCGTCCCCTAATCCTAACCCGTACGCTAACACTAACCCATACCCTAACACGTACACTCACCCTAAACCGTTGTCATACCCTAACCTGTACCCTAAACAGTCCTCGTCCCCTAACCCTTACCCTAACCCTAACCCTAACCCTTACCCGAAGCCTTACCCTCACCCGTCCCATAATCCTAATCCGTACGCTAACACTAACTCGTACCCTAACACGTACGCTCACCCTAAACCGTTGTCGTACTCTAACCTGTACCCTTAACCGTCCCCGTCCCCGTCCCCGTCCCCTAACCCTAACCCTAACCCTAACCCTTACCCAAAGCCTTACCCTCACCAGTCCCCTAATCCTAACCCGTACGCTAACACTAACCCGTACCCTAACACGTACGCTCACCCTAAACCGTTGTCGTAACCTAACCTGTACCCTAAACCGTCCCCGTCCCCTAACCCTAACCCTAAACCTAACCCTAACCCTTACCCTCACCCGTCCCCTAATCCTAACCCGTACGCTAACACTAACCCATACCCTAACACGTACACTCACCCTAAACCGTTGTCATACGCTAAGCTGTACCCTAAACAGTCCTCGTCCCCTAACCCTTACCCTAACCCTAACCCTAAACCTTACCCGAAGCCTTACCCTCACCCGTCTTCTAATCCTAACCCGTAGGCTAACACTAATCCGTACCCTAACACGTACGCTCACTCTAAACCGTTGTCGTACCCTAAACTTTACCCTAAACCGTCCCCGTCCCTGTCCCCTAACCCTAACCCTAACCCTAACCCTAACCCTAACCCTTACCCGAAGCCTTACCCTCACCCGTTCCCTAATCCTAACCCTTACGCTAACATTAACCCGTACCCTAACACTTACGCTCACCCTAAACCGTTGTCGTACCCAAACCTTTACCCTAAACCGTCCCCGTCCCTGTCCCCTAACCCTAACCCTAACCCTAACCCTAACCCTTACCCGAAGCCTTACCCTCACCCGTCCCGTAATCCTAACCCGTACGCTAACACTAACCCGTACCCTAACACGTACGCTCACCCTAAACCGTTGTCGTACCCTAACCTGTACTCTAAACCGTCCCCGTCCCCTAACCCTAACCCTAACCCTTACCCGAAGCCTTACCCTCACCCATCCCCTAATCCTATCCCGTACGCTAACACTAACCCGTACCCTAACACGTACACTCACCCTAAACCGTTGTCGTACCCTAAACTGTACCCTAAACCGTCCCCGTCCCCTAACCCTAACCCTAACCCTAAACCGATGTTGTACCCTAAACTGTACCCTAAACTGTCCCCGTCCCCTAACCCTAACCCTAACCCTAACCCTAACCCTTACCCGAAGCCTTACCCTCACCCGTCTCCTAATCCTAACGCGTACGCTAACACTAACCCGTACCCTAACACGTACGCTCACCCTAAACCGTTGTCGTACCCTAACCTGTACCCTAAACCGTCCCCGTCCCCTAACCCTAACCTTAACCCTAACCCTAACCCTTACCCGAAGCCTTACCCTCACCCGTCCCCTAATCCTAACCCGTACGCTAACACTAACCCGTACCCTAACACGTACGCTCACCATAAACCATTGTCGTACCCTAACCTGTACCCTAAACCGTCCCCGGCCCCTAACCCTAACCCTAACCCTAACCCTAACCCTAACCGTTACCCGAAGCCTTACCCTCACCCATCCCCTAATCCTAACCCGTACGCTAACACTAACCCGTACCCTAACACGTACGCTCACCCTAAACCGTTGTCGTACACTAACCTGTACCCTAAACAGTCCCCATTCCCGTCCCCGTCCTCTAACCCTAACCCTAACCCTAACCCTTACCCGAAGCCTTACCCTCACCCGTCACCTAATCCTAACCCGTACGCTAACACTAACCCGTACCCTAACACGTACGCTCACCCTAAACCGTTGTCGTACCATAACCTGTACCCTAAACAGTCCCCGTCCCATAGCCCTAACCCTAACCCTTACCCGAAGCCTTACCCTCAGCTGTCCCCTAACACTAACCCGTAGGCTAACACTAACCCGTACCCTAACACGTACGCTCACCCTAAACCGTTGTCGTACCCTAACCTGTACCCTAAACCGTCCCCGTCCCCGTCCCCGTCCCCTAACCCTAACCCTAATCCTTACCCGAAGCCTTACTCTCACCCGTCCCCTAATCCTAACCCGTACGCTAACACTAACCCGTACCCTAACACGTACGCTCACCCTAAACCGTTTTCGTACCCTAACCTGTACCCTAAACCGTCCCCGTCCCCTAACCCTAACCCTAACACTAACCCTAACCCTAAACCTTACCCGAAGCCTTACCCTCACCCGTCCCCTAATCCTAACCCGTACGCTAACACTAAACTGTACCCTAACACGTACGCTCACCCTAAACCGTTGTCATACCCTAACCTGTACCCTAAACCGTCCCTGTCCCCTAACCCTAACCCTAACCCTAACCCAACCCTAACCCTTACCCGAAGCCTTACCCTCACCCATCCCCTAATCCTAACCCGTACGCTAACACTAACCCGTACCCTAACACTTACGCTCACCCTAAACCGTTGTCATACCCTAACCTGTACCCTAAACCGTCCCCGTCCCCTAACCCTAACCCTAACCCTAACCCTTACCCGAAGTCTTACCCTCACCCGTCCCCTAATCCTAACCCGTACGCTAACACTAACCCGTACCCTAACACGTACACTCACCCTAAACCGTTGTCGTACCCTAACCTGTACCCTAAACCGTCCCCGTCCCCTAACCCTAACCCTAACCCTAACCCTTACCCGAAGCCTTACCCTCACCCGTCCCCTGATCCTAACCCGTACGCTAACACTAACCCGTACCCTAACACGTACGCTCACTCTAAACCTTTGTCGTACCCTAACCTGTACCCTAAACCGTCCCCTAACCCTAACCCTAACACTAACCCTAACCCTAACCCTAACCCTAACCCTTACCCGAAGCCTTACCCTCACCTGTCCCCTAATCCTAACCTGTACGCTAACACTAACCCATAACCTAACACGTACGTTCACCCTAAACCGCTGTCGTACCCTAACCTGTACCCAAAACCGTCCCCGTCCCCTAACCCTAACCCTAACCCTAACCCTAACCCTAACCCTTACCCGAAGCCTTACCCTCACCCGTCCCCTAATCCTAATCCGTACGCTAACACTAACCCGTACCCTAACACGTACGCTTACCCTAAACCGTTGTCGTACCCTATCCTGTACCCTAAACCGTCCCCGTCCCCGTCTCCTAACCCTAACCCTAACCCTAACCCTAAGCCTTACCCGAAGCCTTACCCACACCTGTCCCCTAATTCTAACCCGTACGCTAACACTAACCTGTAACCTAAACCGTCCCCGACCCCTAACCCTAACCCTAACCCTAATCCTAACCCTAACCCTTACCCGAAGCCTTACCCTCACCCGACCCCTAATCCTAACCCGAACGCTAACACTAACCCGTACCCTAACACGTACGCTCACCCTAAATCGTTTTCGTACCCTAACCTGTACCCTAAACCGTCCCCATCCCCTAACCCTAACCCTAACCCTAACCCTAACCCTAACCCTTACCTGAAGCCTTACCCTCACCCATCTCCTAATCCTAACGCGTACGCTAACACTAACCCGTACCCTAACACGTACGCTCACCCTAAACCGTTGTCGTACCCTAACCTGTACCCTAAACCGTCCCCATCCCCTAACCCTAACCCTAACCCTAACCCTAACCCTAACCCTTACCTGAAGCCTTACCCTCACCCATCTCCTAATCCTAACGCGTACGCTAACACTAACCCGTACCCTAACACGTACGCTCACCCTAAACCGTTGTCGTACCCTAACCTGTACCCTAAACCGTTCCCGTCCCCTAACCCTAAACCTAACCCTAACCCTAACCCTTACCCGAAGCCTTACCCTCACCCGTCCCCTAATCCTAACCCGTACGCTAACAATAACCCGTACCCTAACATGTACGCTCACCCTAAACCGTTGTCGTACCCTAACCTGTACCCTAAACCGTCCCCGTCCCCTAAATCTAACCCTAACCCTAACCCTAACCCTAACCCTTACCCGAAGCCTTACCCTCACCCGTTCCCTAATCCTAACCCGTACGCTAACACTAACCCGTACCCTAACACGTACGCTCACCCTAAACCGTTCTCGTACCCTAACCTGTACCCTAAACCGTCCCCGTCCCCTAACCCTAACCCTAACCCTAACCCTAACCCTTACCCGAAGCCTTACCCTCACCCGTCCCCTAATCCTAACCCGTAGGCTAACACTAACCCGTACCCTAACACGTACGCTCACCCTAAACCGTTCTCGTACCCTAACCTGTACCCTAAACCGTCCCCGTCCCCTAACCCTAACCCTAACCCTAACCCTAACCCTTACCCGAAGCCTTACCCTCACCCGTCCCCTAATCCTAACCCGTAGGCTAACACTAACACGTACCCTAACACGTACGCTCACCCTAAACCGTTGTCGTACCCTAACCGGTACCCTAAACCGTCCCCGTCCCCTAACCCTAACCCTAACCCTAACCCTAACCCTAACCCTTACCCGAAGCCTTACCCTCACCCGTCCCCTAATCCTAACCCGTACGCTGACACTAACCCGTACCCTAACACGTACGCTCACCCTTAACCGTTGTCGTACCCTAACCTGTACCCTAAACCGTCCCCGTCCCCTAACCCTAACCCTAACCCTAACCCTAACCCTTACCTGAAGCCTTACCCTCACCCGTCCCCTAATCCTATCCCGTACGCTAACACTAACCCGTACCCTAACACGTACGCTCACCCTAAACCGTTGTCGTACCCTAACCTGTACCCTAAACCGTCCCCGTCCCCGTCCCCTAACCCTAACCCTAACCCTAAACCTAACCCTTACCCGAAGCCTTACCCTCACCCTTCCCCTAATCCTAACCCGTACGCTAACACTAACCCGTACCATAACACGTAAGCTCACCTAAACCGTTGTCGTACCCTAACCTGTACCCTAAACCGTCCCCGTCCCCTAACCCTAATCCTAACCCTAACCCTTACCCGAAAACTTACACTCACCCGTCCACTAATCCTAACCCGTACGCTAACACTAACCCGTACCCTAACACGTGCGCTCATCCAAAACCGCTGTCGTACCCTAACCTGTACCCTAAACCGTCACCGTCCCCGTCCACTGACCCTAACCCGAACCCTAACACTTACCCGAAGCCTTACCCTCACCCGTCCCCTAATCCTAACCCGTACGCTAACACTAACCCGTACCCTAACACGTACGTTCACCCTAAACCGTTGTCGTACCCTAACCTGTACCCTAAAACGTCCCCGTCCCCTAACCCTAACCCTAACCCTAACCCTAACCCTAACCCTTACCCGAAGCCTTACCCGCACCCATCCCTTAATCCTAACCTGTACGCTAACACTAACCCGTACCCTAACACGTACGCTCACCCTAAACTGTTGTCGTACCCTAACCTGTACCCTAAACCGTCCCCGTCCCCTAACCCTAACCCTAACCCTAACCCTAACCCTTACCCGAAGCCTTACCCTCACCCGTCCCCTAATCCTAAACCGTAGGCTAACACTAACCCGTACCCTAACACGTACGCTCACCCTAAACCGTTGTCGTACACTAACTTGTACCCTAAACCGTCCCCGTCCCCTAACCCTAACCCTAACCCTAACCCTAACACTAACCCTTACCCGAAGCCTTACCCTCACCCGTCCCCTAATCCTAACCCGTACGCTAACCCTAACCCGTACCCTAACACGTACGCTCACCCTAAAACGTTTTCGTACCCTAACCTGTACCCTAAACCGTCCCCGTCCCCGTCCCCTAACCCTAACCCTAACCCTAACCCTTACCCGAAGCCTTACCCTCACCCGTCCCCTAGTCCTAACCCGTACGCTAACACTAACCCGTACCCTAACACGTACGCTCACCCTAAACCGTTGTCGTACCCTAACCTGTACCCTAAACCGTGCCCGTCTCTGTCCCCTAACCCTAACCCTAACCCTAACCCTAACCCTTACCCGAAGCCTTACCCTCACCCGTCCCCTTATCCTAACCCGTACGCTAAAACTAACCCGTACCCTAACACGTACGCTCACCCTAAACCGTGGTCGTACCCTAACCTGTACCCTAAACCGTTCCCGTCCCCTAACCCTAAACCTAACCCTAACCCTAACCCTAACACTTACCCGAAGCCTTACCCTCACCTGTCCCCTAATCCTAAACCGTACGCTAACACTAACCCGTACCCTAACACGTACGCTCACCCTAAACCGTTGTCGTACACTAACCTGTACTCTAAACCGTCCCCGGCCCCTAACCGTAACCCTAACCCTAACCCTAACCCTAACCCTTACCCGAAGCCTTACCCTCACCCGTCCCCTAATACTAACCCGTACGCTAACACTAACCCGTACCCTAACACGTACGCTCACCCTAAGCCGTTGTCGTACCCTAACCTGTACCCTAAACCATCCCCGTCCCCTAACCCTAACCCTAACCCTAACCCTAAACCTAAACCTTACCCGAAACCTTACGCTCACCCGTCCCCTAATAATAACCCGTACGCTAACACTAACCCGTACCCTAACACGTACGCTCACCCTAAACCGTTTTCGTACCCTAACCTGTACCCTAAACCGTCCCCGTCCCCTAACCCTAACCCTAACCCTAACCCTAACCCTAACCCTTACCCGAAGCCTTACCCTCACCCGTCCCCTAATCCTAACCCGTACGCTAACACTAACCCGTACCCTAACACGTACACTCACCCTAAACCGTTGTCGTACCCTAACCTGTACCCTAAACCGTCCCCGTCACCTAACCCTAACACTAACCCTAACCCTAACCCTTATCCGAAGCCTTACCCTCACCCGTCCCCTAATCCTAAACCGTACGCTAACACTAACCCGTACCCTAACACGTACACTCACCCTAAACCTTTGTCGTACCCTAACCTGTACCCTAAACCGTCCCCGTCCCCTAACCCTAACCCTAACCCTAACCCTTACCCGAAGCCTTACACTCACCCGTCCCCTAACCCTAACCCATACGCTAACACTAACCCGTACCCTAACACGTACGCTCACCCTAAACCGTTGTCGTACCCTAACCTGTACCCTAAACCGTCCCCATCCCCGTCCCCTAACCCTAATCCTAACCCTAACCCTAACCCTTACCCGAAGCCTTACCCTCACCCGTCCCCTAATCCTAACCGTAGGCTAACACTAACCCGTACCCTAACACGTACGCTCACCCTAAACCGTTGTCGTACCCTAACCGGTACCCTAAACCGTCCCCGTCCCCTAAACCTAACCCTAACCCTAACCCTAACCCTAACCCTTACCCGAAGCCTTACCCTCACCCGTCCCCTAATCCTAACCCGTACACTAACACTAACCCGTACCCTAACACGTACGCTAACCCTAAACCATTGTCGTACCCTAACCTGTACCCTAAACCGTCCCCGTCCCCGAACCCTAACCCTAACCCTAACCTTAACCCTAACCCTTACCCGAAGCCTTACCCTCACCCGTCCCCTAATACTAACCCTTACGCTAACACTAACCCGTACCCTAAAACTTACGCTCACCCTAAACCGTTGTCGTACCCTAACCTGTACCCTAAACCGTCCCCATCCCTAACCCGAACCCTAACCCTAACCCTAACCCTTACCCGAAGCCTTACCCTCACCCGTCCCCTAATCCTAACCCGTACGCTAACACTAACCTGTACCCTAACACGTACGCTCAACCTAAACCGTTGTCGTACCCTAACCTGTACCCTAAACCTTCCCCGTCCCCTAACCCTAAACCTAACCCTGACCCTAACCCTAACCCTTACCCGAAGCCTTACCCTCACCCGTCCCCTAATCCTAACCCGTACGCTGACACTAACCCGTACGCTAACACGTACGCTCACCCTAAACCATTGTCGTACCCTAACCTGTACCCTAAACCGTCCCTTTCCCCGAACCCTAACCCTAACCCTATCCCTAACCCTAACCCTTACCCGAAGCCTTACCCTCACACGTCCCCTAATCCTAAACCGTATGCTAACACTAACCCGTACCCTAACACGTACGCTCACCCTAAACCGTTGTCGTACCCTAACCTATACCCTAAACTGTCCCCGTCCCTTAACCCTAACCCTAACCCTAACCCTAACCCTAACCCTTACCCGAAGCCTTACACTCACCCATCCCCTAATCCTAACCCGTACGCTAACACTAACCCATACCCTAACACGTACGCTCACCCTAAACCGTTGTCGTACCCTAAACTGTACCCTAAACCGTCCCCGTCCCCTAAACCTAACCCTAACCCTAACCCTAACCCTAACCCTTACCCGAAGCCTTACCCTCTCCCGTCCCCTACTCCTAACCCGTACGCTAACACTAACCCGTACCCTAAAACGTACGCTCACCCTAAACCGTTGTCGTACCCTAACCTGTACACTAAACCGTCCCCGTTCCCTAACCCTAACCCTAACCCTAACCCTAACCCTAACCCTTACCCGAAGACTTACACTCACCCGTCCCCTAACCCTAACCCGTACGCTAACTATAACACGTACCCTAACATGTACGCTCACCCTAAACCATAGACGTACCCTAACCTGTACCCTAAACCGTCCCCGTCCCCTAACCCTAACCCTAACCCTAACCCTAACCCTAACCCTTACCCGAAGCCTTACCTTCACCCGTACCCTAATCCTAACCCGTACGCTAACACTAAACCGTACCCTAACACGTACGCTCACCCTAAACCGTTGTCGTACCCTAACCTGTACACTAAACCGTCCCCGTTCCCTAACCCTAACCCTAACCCTAACCCTAACCCTAACCCTTACCCGAAGCCTTACCCTCACCCGTCCCCTAATCCTAACCCGTACGCTAACAATAACCCGTACCCTAACATGTACGCTCACCATAAACCATAGTCGTACCCTAACCTGTACCCTAAACCGTCCCCGTCCCCTAACCCTAACCCTAACCCTAACCCTAACCCTAACCCTTACCCGAAGCCTCACCCTCACCCGTCCCCTAATCCTAACCCGTACGCTAACACTAACCTGTACCCTAACACGTACGCTCACCCTAAACCATTCTCGTACCCTAACCTGCACCCTAAACCGTCCCCGTTCCCTAACCCTAACCCTAACCCTAACCCTAACCCTAACCCTTACCCGAAGCCTTACCCTCTCCCGTCCCCTAATCCTAAACCGTACGCTGACACTAACCCGTACCCTAACACGTACGCTCATCCTAAACCGTTGTCGTACCCTAACCGGTACACTAAACCGTCCCCGTCCCCTAACCCTAACCCTAACCCTAACCCTAACCCTAACCCTTACCCGAAGCCTTACCCTCACCCGTCCCCTAATCCTAAACCGTACGCTGACACTAACCCGTACCCTAACACGTACGCTCACCCTAAACCGTTGTCGTACCCTAACCTGTACCCTAAACCGTCCCCGTCCCCTAACCCTAACCCTAACCCTAACCCTAACCCTTACCTGAAGCCTTACCCTCACCCGTCCCCTAATCCTAACCCGTACGCTAACACTAACCCGTACCCTAACACGTACGCTCACCCTAAACCGTTGTCGTACCCTAACCTGTACCCTAAACCGTCCCCGTCCCCGTCCCCTAACCCTAACCCTAACCCTAAACCTAACCCTTACCCGAAGCCTTACCCTCACCCTTCCCCTAATCCTAACCCGTACGCTAACCCTAACCCGTACCATAACACGTACGCTCACCTAAACCGTTGTCGTACCCTAACCTGTACCCTAAACCGTCCCCGCCCCGTCCCCTAACCCTAACCCTAACCCTAACCCTAACCCTTACCCGAAGCCTTATCCTCACCCGTCCCCTAATCCTAAACCGTACGCTAACCCTAACCTGTACCCTAACACGTACGCTCACCCTAAACCGTTGTCGTACCCTAACCTGTACCCTAAACCATCCCCGTCCCCGTCCCCTAACCCTAATCCTAACCCTAACCCTTACCCGAAAACTTACACTCACCCGTCCACTAATCCTAACCCGTACGCTAACACTAACCCGTACCCTAACACGTGCGCTCACCCAAAACCGTTGTCGTACCCTAACCTGTACCCTAAACCGTCACCGTCCCCGTCCCCTGACCCTAACCCTAACCCTAACACTTACCCGAAGCCTTACCCTCACCCGTCCCCTAATCCTAACCCGTACGCTAACACTAACCCGTACCCTAACACGTACGCTCACCCTAAACCGTTGTCGTACCGTAACCTGTACCCTAAACCGTCCCCGTCCCCTAACCCTAACCCAAACCCTAACCCTAACCCTAACCCTTACCCGAAGCCTTACCCGCACCCATCCCTTAATCCTAACCTGTACGCTAACACTAACCCGTACCCTAACACGTACGCTCACCCTAAACCGTTGTCGTACCCTAACCTGTACCCTAAACCGTCCCCGTCCCCTAACCCTAACCCTAACCCTAACCCTAACCCTTACCCGAAGCCTTACCCTCACCCGTCCCCTAATCCTAAACAGTAGGCTAACACTAACCCGTACCCTAACACGTACGCTCACCCTAAACCGTTGTCGTACACTAACTTGTACCCTAAACCGTCCCCGTCCCCTAACCCTAACCCTAACCCTAACACTAACCCTTACCCGAAGCCTTACCCTCACCCGTCCCCTAATCCTAACCCGTACGCTAACCCTAACCCGTACCCTAACACGTACGCTCACCCTAAAACGTTTTCGTACCATAAGCTGTACCCTAAACCGTCCCCGTCCCCGTCCCCTAACCCTAACCCTAACCCTAACCCTAACCCTTACCCGAAGCCTTACCCTCACCCGTCCCCTAGTCCTAACCCGTACGCTAACACTAACCCGTACCCTAACACGTACGCTCACCCTAAACCGTTGTCGTACCCTAACCTGTACCCTAAACCGTGCCCGTCCCCGTCCCCTAACCCTAACCCTAACCCTAACCCTAACCCTTACCCGAAGCCTTACCCTCACCCGTCCCCTAATCCTAACGCGTACGCTAAAACTAACCCGTACCCTAACACGTACGCTCACCCTAAACCGTTGTCGTACCCTAACCTGTACCCTAAACCGTTCCCGTCCCCTAACCCTAACCCTAACCCTAACCCTAACCCTAACACTTACCCGAAGCCTTACCCTCACCTGTCCCCTAATCCTAAACAGTACGCTAACACTAACCCGTACCCTAACACGTACGCTCACCCTAAACCGTTGTCGTACACTAACTTGTACCCTAAACAGTCCCCGTCCCCTAACCCTAACCCTAACCCTAACCCTAACATTAACCCTTACCCGAAGCCTTACCCTCACCCGTCCCCTAATCCTAACCCGTACGCTAACCCTAACCCGTACCCTAACACGTACGCTCACCCTAAAACGTTTTCGTACACTAACCTGTACCCTAAACCGTCCCCGTCTCCGTCCCCTAACCCTAACCCTAACCCTAACCCTAACCCTTACCCGAAGCCTTACCCTCACCCGTCACCTAGTCCTAACCCGTACGCTAACACTAACCCTTACCCTAACACGTACGCTCACCCTAAACCGTTGTCGTACCCTAACCTGTACCCTAAACCATTCCCTTCCCCGTCCCCTAACCCTAACCCTAACCCTAACCCTAACCCTTACCCGAAGCCTTACCCTCACCCGTCCCCTAATCCTAACCCGTACGCTAAAACTAACCCGTACCCTAACACGTACACTCAACCTAAACCGTTGTCGTACCCTAACCTGTTCCCTAAACCGTTCCCGTCCCCTAACCCTAACCCTAACCCTAACCCTAACCCTAACACTTACCCGAAGCCTTACCCTCACCTGTCCCCTAATCCTAAACCGTACGCTAACACTAACCCGTACATTAACACGTACGCTCACCCTAAACCGTTGTCGTACACTAACCTGTACCCTAAACCGTCCCCGGCCCCTAACCGTAACCCTAACCCTAACCCTAACCCTCACCCTTACCCGAAGCCTTACCCTCACACGTCCCCTAATCCTAACCCGTACGCTAACACTAACCCATACCCTAACACGTACGCTCACCCTAAGCCGTTGTCGTACCCTAACCTGTACCCTAAACCGTCCCCGTCCCCTAACCCTAACCCTAACCCTAACCCTAAACCTAAACCTTACCCGAAACCTTACCCTCACCCGGCCCCTAATAATAACCCGTACGCTAACACTAACCCGTACCCTAACACGTACGCTCACCCTAAACCGTTTTCGTACCCTAACCTGTACCCTAAACCGTCCCCGTCCCCTAACCCTAACCCTAACCCTAACCCTAACCCTTACCCGAAGCCTTACCCTCACCCGTCCCCTAATCCTAACCCGTACGCTAACACTAACCCGTACCCTAACACGTACGCTCACCCTAAACCGTTGTCGTACCCTAACCTGTACCCTAAACCGTACCCATCCCCTAACCCTAACCCTAACCCTAACCCTAACCCTTACCCGAAGCCTTACCCTCACCCGTCCCCTAATCCTAACCCGTACGCTAACACTAACCCGTACCCTAACACGTACACTCACCCTAAACCGTTGTCGTACCCTAACCTGTACCCTAAACCGTCCCCGTCCCCTAACCCTAACGCTAACCCTAACCCTTACCCGAAGCCTTACACTCACCCGTCCCCTAACCCTAACCCGTACGCTAACACTAACCCGTACCCTAACACGTACGCTCACCCTAAACTGTTGTCGTACCCTAACCTGTACCCTAAACCGTCCCCGTCCCCGTCCCCTAACCCTAATCCTAACCCTAACCCTAACCCTTACCCGAAGCCTTACCCTCTACCGTCCCCTAATCCTAACCCGTACGCTAACACTAACCCATACCCTAACACGTACGCTCACCCTAAACCGTTGTCGTACACTAACCTATACCCTAAACCGTCCCCGTCCCCGTCCCCTAACCCTAACCCTAACCCTAACCCTTACCCGAAGCCTTACCCTCACCCGTCCCCTAATCCTAACCCGTACGCTAACACTAACCCGTACCCTAACACGTACGCTCACCCTAAACCGTTGTCGTACACTAACCTGTACCCTAAACCCTACCCGTCCCCTAACCCTAACCCTAAACCTAACCCTAACCCTAACCCTTACCCGAAGCCTTACCCTCACCCGTCCCCTAATCCTAAACCGTACGCTAACAATAACTCGTACCCTAACACGTACGCTCACCCTAAACCATTGTCGTACCCTAACCTGTACCCTAAACCGTCCCCGTCCCCGTCCCCTAACCCTAACACTAACCCTAACCCTTACCCGAGGCCTTACCCTCAACCGTCCCATAATCCTAACCCGTACGCTAACACTAACCCGTACCCTAACACGTACGCTCACCCTAAACCGTTGTTGTACCTTAACCTGTACCCTAAACCGTCCCCGTCCCCTAACCCTAAACCTAAACCTAACCCTAACCCTAACCCTTACCCGAAGCCTTACCCTCACCCGTCCCCTAATCCTAACCCGTACGCTAACACTAACCCGTACCCTAACACGTACACTCACCCTAAACCGTTGTCGTACCCTAACCTCTACCCTAAACCGTCCCCGTCCCCTAAACCTAACCCTAACCCTAACCCTAACCTTACCCGAAGCCTTACCCTCACCCGTCCCCTAATCCTAACCCGTAGGCTAACACTAACCCGTACCCTAACACGTACGCTCACCCTAAACCGTTGTCGTACCCTAAACTATACCCTAAACCGTCCCCGTCCCCGTCCCCGTCCCCGTCCCCTAACCCTAACCCTTACCCGAAGCCTTACCCTCACCCGTCCCCTAATCCTAACCCGTACGCTAACACTAACCCGTACCCTAACACGTACGCTCACCCTAAACCGTTGTCGTACCCTAACCTGTACCCTAAACCGTCCCCGTCCCCTAACCCTGACCCTAAACCTAACCCTAACCCTTACCCGAAGCCTTACCGTCACCCGTCCCCTAATCCTAACCCGTACGCTAACACTAACCCGTACCCTAACACGTACGCTCACCCTAAACCGTTGTCGTACCCTAACCTGTACCCTAAACCGTCCCCGTCCCCTAACCCTAACCCTAACCCTAACCCTAACCCTTACCCAAAGCCTTACCCTCACCCGTCCCCTACTCCTAACCCGTAAGCTAACACTAAACCGTACCCTAACACGTACGCTCACCCTAAAACGTTGTCTTACCCTAACCTGTACCCTAAACCGTCCCCGTCCCCTAACCCTAACCCTAACCCTAACCCTAACCCTTACCCTTACCCGAAGCCTTACTCTCACCCTTCCCCTAATCCTAACCCATACGCTGACACTAACCCGTACCCTAACACGTACGCTCACCCTAAACCGTTGTCGTACCCTAACCTTTACCCTAAACTGTCCCCGTCCCCTAACCCTAACCCTAACCCTAACCCTAACCCTAACCCTTACCCGAAGCCTTACGCTCACCCGTCCCCTATTCCTAACCCGTACGCTAACACTAACCCGTACCCTAACATGTACGCTTACCCTAAACCGTTGTCGTACCCTAACCTGTACCCTAAACCGTCCCCGTCCCCTAACCCTAACCCTAACCCTAACCCTAACCCTTACCCGAAGCCTTACCCTCACCCGTCCCCTAATCCTAACCCGTACGCTAACACTAACCCGTACCCTAACACGTACGCTCACCCTAAACCGTTGTCGTACCCTAACTTGTACCCTAAACCGTGCCCGTCCCCTAACCCTAACCCTAACCCTAACCCTAACCCTAACCCTTACCCGAAGCCTTACCCTCACCCGTCCCCTAATCCTAACCCGTACGCTAACACTAACCCGTACCCTTACACGTACGCTCACTCTAAACCGTTGTCGTACCCAAACCTGTACCCTAAACCGTCCCCGTCCCCTAACACTACCCCTAACCCGAACCCTAACCCTTACCTAAAGACTTACCCTCACCCGCCACCTAATCCTAACCCGTACGCTAACACTAACCCGTACCCTAACACGTACACTCACCCTAAACCGTTGTCGTACACTAACCTGTACCCTAAACCGTCCCCGTCCCCTAACCCTAACCCTAACCCTAACCCTAACCCTAACCCTTACCCGAAGCCTTACCCTCACCCCTCCCCTAATCCTAACCCGTACGCTAACACTAACCCGTACCCTAACACGTACGCTCACCCTAAAACGTTTTCGTACCCTAACCTGTACCCTAAATCGTCCCCGTCCCCGTCCCCTAACCCTAACCCTAACCCTAACCCTAACCCTTACCCGAAGCCTTACCCTCACCCGTCCCCTAGTCCTAACCCGTACGCTAACACTAACCCGTACCCTAACACATACGCTCACCCTAAACCGTTGTCGTACCCTAACCTGTACCCTAAACCGTGCCCGTCTTCGTCCCCAACCCAAACCCTAACCCTAACCCTAACCCTTACCCGAAGCCTTACCCTCACCCGTCCCCTAATCCTAACCCGTACGCTAAAACTAACCCGTACCCTAACACGTACGCTCACCCTAAACCGTTGTCGTACCCTAACCTGTACCCTAAACCGTTCCCGTCCCCTAACCCTAACCCTAACCCTAACCCTAACCCTTACCCGAAGCCTTACCCTCACCTGTCCCCTAATCCTAAACCGTACGCTAACACTAACCCGTACCCTAACACGTACGCTCACCCTAAACCGTTGTCGTACACTAACCTGTACCCTAAACCGTCCCCGGCCCCTAACCGTAAACCTAACCCTAACCCTAACCCTAACCCTTACCCGAAGCCTTACCCTCACCCGTCCCCTAATCCTAACCCGTACGCTAACACTAACCCGTACCCTAACACGTACGCTCACACTAAGCCGTTGTCGTACCCTAACCTGTACCCTAAACCGTCCCCGTCCCCTAACCTTAACCCTAACCCTAACCCTAAACCTAACCCTTACCCGAAACCTTACCCTCACCCGTCCCCTAATAATAACCCGTACGCTAACACTAACCCGTACCCTAACACGTACGCTCACCCTAAACAGTTTTCGTACCCTATCCTGTACCCTAAACCGTCCCCGTCCCCTAAACCTAACCCTAACCCTAACCCTAACCCTAACCCTTACCCTCACCCGTCCCCTAATCCTAACCCGTACGCTAACACTAACCCGTACCCTAACACGTACGCTCACCCTAAACCGTTGTCGTACCCTAACGTGTACCCTAAACCGTCCCCGTCCCCTAACCCTAACCCTAACCCTAACCCTAACCCTTACCCGAAGCCTTACCCTTACCCGTCCCCTAATCCTAACCCGTACGCTAACACTAACCCGTACCCTAACACGTACACTCACCCTAAACCGTTGTCGTACCCTAACCTGTACCCTAAACCGTCCCCATCCCCTAACCCTAACCCTAACCCTAACCCTTACCCGAAGCCTTACACTCACCCGTCCCCTAACCCTAACCCGTACGCTAACACTAACCCGTACCCTAACACGTACGCTCACCCTAAACCGTTGCCGTACCCTAACCTGTACCCTAAACCGTACCCGTCCCCGTCCCCTAACCCTAATCCTAACCCTAACCCTAACCCTTACCCGAAGCCTTACCCTCACCCGTCCCCTAATCCTAACCGTAGGCTAACACTAACCCGTACCCTAAAACGTACGCTCACCCTAAACCGCTGTCGTACCCTAACCTGTACCCTAAACCGTCCCCATCCCTAACCCTAACCCTAACCCTAACCCTAACCCTAACCCTTACCCGAAGCCTTACCCTCACCCCTCCCCTAATCCTAACCTGTACGCTAACACTAACCCGTACCCTAACACGTACGCTCAACCTAAACCGTTGTCGTACCCTAACCTGTACCCTAAACCTTCCCCGTCCCCTAACCCTAAACCTAACCCTAACCCTAACCCTAACCCTTACCCGAAGCCTTACCTTCACCCGTCCCCTAATCCTAACCCGTACGCTGACACTAACTCGTACGCTAACACGTACGCTCACCCTAAACCGTTGTTGTACCCTAACCTGTACCCTAAACTGTCCCCGTCCCCTAACCCTAACCCTAACCCTAACCCTTACCCGAAGCCTTACCCTCACCCGTCCCCTAATCCTAACCCGTAGGCTAACACTAACACGTACCCTAACACGTACGCTCACCCTAAACCGTTGTCGTACCCTAACCGGTACCCTAAACCGTCCCCGTCCCCGTCCCCTAACCCTAATCCTAACCCTAACCCTTACCCGAAAACTTACACTCACCCGTCCACTAATCCTAACCCGTACGCTAACACTAACCCGTACCCTAACACGTGCGCTCACCCAAAACCGTTGTCGTACCCTAACCTGTACCCTAAACCGTCCCCGTCCCCTAACCCTAACCCTAACCCTAACCCTAACCCTAACCCTTACCCGAAGCCTTACCCGCACCCGTCCCTTAATCCTAACCTGTACGCTAACACTAACCCATACCCTAACACGTACGCTCACCCTAAACCGTTGTCGTACCCTAACCTGTACCCTAAACCGTCCCCGTCCCCTAACCCTAACCCTAACCCTAACCCTAACCCTAACCCTTACCCGAAGCCTTACCCTCACCCGTCCCCTAATCCTAAACCGTAGGCTAACACTAACCCGTACCCTAACACGTACGCTCACCCTAAACCGTTGTCGTACACTAACTTGTACCCTAAACCGTCCCCGTCCCCTAACCCTAACCCTAACCCTAACACTAACACTAACCCTTACCCGAAGCCTTACCCTCACCCGTCCCCTAATCCTAACCCGTACGCTAACCCTAACCCGTACCCTAACACGTACGCTCACCCTAAAACGTTTTCGTACCCTAACCTGTACCCTAAACCGTCCCCGTCCCCGTCCCCTAACCCTAACCCTAACCCTAACCCTAACCCTTACCCGAAGCCTTACCCTCACCCGTCCCCTAGTCCTAACCCGTACGCTAACACTAACCCGTACCCTAACACGTACGCTCACCCTAAACCGTTTTCGTACCCTAACCTGTACCCTAAACCGTGCCCGTCCCCGTCCCCTAACCCTAACCCTAACCCTAACCCTAACCCTTACCCGAAGCCTTACCCTCACCCGTCCCCTAATCCTAACCCGTACGCTAAAACTAACCCGTACCCTAACACGTACGCTCACCCTAAAGCGTTGTCGTACCCTAACCTGTACCCTAAACCGTTCCCGTCCCCTAACCCTAACCCTAACCCTAACCCTAACCCTAACACTTACCCGAAGCCTTACCCTCACCTGTCCCCTAATCCTAAACCGTACGCTAACACTAACCCGTACCCTAACACGTACGCTCACCCTAAACCGTTGTCGTACACTAACCTGTACCCTAAACCGTCCCCGGCCCCTAACCGTAACCCTAACCCTAACCCTAACCCTAACCCTTACCCGAAGCCTTACCCTCACCCGTCCCCTAATCCTAACCCGTACGCTAACACTAACCCGTACCCTAACACGTACGCTCACCCTAAGCCGTTGTCGTACCCTAACCTGTACCCTAAACCGTCCCCGTCCCCTAACCCTAACCCTAACCCTAACCCTAAACCTAAACCTTACCCGAAACCTTACCCTCACCCGTCCCCTAATAATAACCCGTACGCTAACACTAACCCGTACCCTAACACGTACGCTCACCCTAAACCGTTTTCGTACCCTAACCTGTACCCTAAACCGTCCCCGTCCCCTAACCCTAACCCTAACCCTAACCCTAACCCTAACCCTTACCCGAAGCCTTACCCTCACCCGTCCCATAATCCTAACCCGTACGCTAACACTAACCCGTACCCTAACACGTACGCTCACCCTAAACCGTTGTCGTACCCTAACCTGTACCCTAAACCGTCCCCGTCCCCTAACTCTAACCCTAACCCTAACCCTAACCCTTACCCGAAGCCTTACCCTCACCCGGCCCCTAATCCTAACCCGTACGCTAACACTAACCCGTACCCTAACACGTACACTCACCCTAAACCGTTGTCGTACCCTAACCTGTACCCTAAACCGTCCCCGTCCCCTAACCCTAACCCTAACCCTAACCCTTACCCGAAGGCTTACACTCACCCGTCCCCTAACCCTAACCCGTACGCTAACACTAACCCGTACCCTAACACGTACGCTCACCCTAAACCGTTGTCGTACCCTAACCTGTACCCTAAACCGTCCCCGTCCCCGTCCCCTAACCCTAATCCTAACCCTAACCCTAACCCTTACCCGAAGCCTTACCCTCACCCGTCCCCTAATCCTAACCGTAGGCTAACACTAACCCGTACCCTAACACGTACGCTCACCCTAAACCGTTGTCGTACCCTAACCTATACCCTAAACCGTCCCCGTCCCCTAACCCTAACCCTAACCCTAACCCTAACCCTAACCCTTACCCGAAGCCTTACACTCACCCATCCCCTAATCCTAACCCGTACGCTAACATTAACCCGTACCCTAACACATACGCTCACCCTAAACCGTTGTCGTACCCTAAACTGTACCCTAAACCGTCCCCGCCCCCTAAACCTAACCCTAACCCTAACCCTAACCCTAACCCTTACCCGAAGCCTTACCCTCTCCCGTCCCCTACTCCTAACCCGTATGCTAACACTAACCCGTACCCTAACACGTACGCTCACCCTAAACCGTTGTCGTACCCTAACCTGTACCCTAAACCGTTCCCGTCCCCTAACCCTAACCCTAACCCTAACCCTAACCCTTACCCGAAGCCTTACCCTCACCCGTCCCCTAATCCTAACCCGTACGCTAACAATAACCCGTACCCTAACACGTACGCTCACCCTAAACCGTTGTCGTACCCTAACCTGTACCCTAAACCGTCCCCGTCCCCTAAATCTAACCCTAACCCTAACCCTAACCCTAACCCTTACTCGAAGCCTTACCCTCACCCGTCCCCTAATCCTAACCCGTACGCTAACACTAACCCTTACCCTAACACATACGCTCACCCTAAACCGTTGTTGTACCCTAACCTGTACCCTAAACCGTCCCCGTCCCCTAACCCTAACCCTAACCCTAACCCTTACCCGAAGCCTTATCCTCACCCGTCCCCTAATCCTAAACCGTACGCTAACACTAACCCGTACCCTAACACATACGCTCACCCTATACCGTTCTCGTACCCTAACCTGTACCCTAAACCGTCCCCGTCCCCTAACCCTAACCCTAACCCTAACCCTAACCCTTACCCGAAGCCTTACCCTCACCCGTCCCCTAATCCTAACCCGTAGGCTAACACTAACACGTACCCTAACACGTACGCTCACCCTAAACCGTTGTCGTACCCTAACCGGTACCCTAAACCGTCCCCGTCCCCGTCCCCTAACCCTAATCCTAACCCTAACCCTTACCCGAAAACTTACACTCACCCGTCCACTAATCCTAACCCGTACGCTAACACTAACCCGTACCCTAACACGTGCGCTCACCCAAAACCGTTGTCGTACCCTAACCTGTACCCTAAACCGTCCCCGTCCCCTAACCCTAACCCTAACCCTAACCCTAACCCTAACCCTTACCCGAAGCCTTACCCGCACCCGTCCCTTAATCCTAAACTGTACGCTAACACTAACCCGTACCCTAACACGTACGCTCACCCTAAACCGTTGTCGTACCCTAACCTGTACCCTAAACCGTCCCCGTCCCCTAACCCTAACCCTAACCCTAACCCTAACCCTAACCCTTACCCGAAGCCTTACCCTCACCCGTCCCCTAATCCTAAACCGTAGGCTAACACTAACCCGTACCCTAACACGTACGCTCACCCTAAACCGTTGTCGTACACTAACTTGTACCCTAAACCGTCCCCGTCCCCTAACCCTAACCCTAACCCTAACCCTAACACTAACCCTTACCCGAAGCCTTACCCTCACCCGTCCCCTAATCCTAACCCGTACGCTAACCCTAACCCGTACCCTAACACGTACGCTCACCCTAAAACGTTTTCGTACCCTAACCTGTACCCTAAACCGTCCCCGTCCCCGTCCCCTAACCCTAACCCTAACCCTAACCCTAACCCTTACCCGAAGCCTTACCCTCACCCGTCCCCTAGTCCTAACCCGTACGCTAACACTAACCCGTACCCTAACACGTACGCTCACCCTAAACCGTTGTCGTACCCTAACCTGTACCCTAAACCGTGCCCGTCCCCGTCCCCTAACCCTAACCCTAACCCTAACCCTAACCCTTACCCGAAGCCTTACCCTCACCCATCCCCTAATCCTAACCCGTACGCTAAAACTAACCCGTACCCTAACACGTACGCTCACCCTAAAGCGTTGTCGTACCCTAACCTGTACCCTAAACCGTTCCCGTCCCCTAACCCTAACCCTAACCCTAACCCTAACCCTAACACTTACCCGAAGCCTTACCCTCACCTGTCCCCTAATCCTAAACCGTACGCTAACACTAACCCGTACCCTAACACGTACGCTCACCCTAAACCGTTGTCGTACACTAACCTGTACCCTAAACCGTCCCCGGCCCCTAACCGTAACCCTAACCCTAACCCTAACCCTAACCCTTACCCGAAGCCTTACCCTCACCCGTCCCCTAATCCTAACCCGTACGCTAACACTAAGCCGTACCCTAACACGTACGCTCACCCTAAGCCGTTGTCGTACCCTAACCTGTACCCTAAACCGTCCCCGTCCCCTAACCCTAACCCTAACCCTAACCCTAAACCTAAACCTTACCCGAAACCTTACCCTCACCCGTCCCCTAATAATAACCCGTACGCTAACACTAACCCGTACCCTAACACGTACGCTCACCCTAAACCGTTTTCGTACCCTAAGCTGTACCCTAAACCGTCCCCGTCCCCTAACCCTAACCCTAACCCTAACCCTAACCCTAACCCTTACCCGAAGCCTTACCCTCACCCGTCCCATAATCCTAACCCGTACGCTAACACTAACCCGTACCCTAACACATACGCTCACCCTAAACCGTTGTCGTACCCTAACCTGTACCCTAAACCGTCCCCGTCCCCTAACTCTAACCCTAACCCTAACCCTAACCCTTACCCGAAGCCTTACCCTCACCCGTCCCCTAATCCTAACCCGTACGCTAACACTAACCCGTACCCTAACACGTACACTCACCCTAAACCGTTGTCGTACCCTAACCTGTACCCTAAACCGTCCCCGTCCCCTAACCCTAACCCTAACCCTAACCCTTACCCGAAGGCTTACACTCACCCGTCCCCTAACCCTAACCCGTACGCTAACACTAACCCGTACCCTAACACGTACGCTCACCCTAAACCGTTGTCGTACCCTAACCTGTACCCTAAACCGTCCCCGTCCCCTAACCCTAACCCTAACCCTAACCCTAACCCTAACCCTTACCCGAAGCCTTACCCTCACCCGTCCCCTAATCCTAACCCGTACGCTAACACTAACCTGTACCCTAACACGTACGCTCACCCTAAACCGTTCTCGTACCCTAACCTGCACCCTAAACCGTCCCCGTCCCCGTCCCCTGACCCTAACCCTAACCCTAACACTTACCCGAAGCCTTACCCTCACCCGTCCCCTAATCCTAACCCGTACGCTAACACTAACCCGTACCCTAACACGTACGCTCACCCTAAACCGTTGTCGTACCGTAACCTGTACCCTAAACCGTCCCCGTCCCCTAACCCTAACCCTAACCCTAACCCTAACCCTAACCCTTACCCGAAGCCTTACCCGCACCCGTCCCTTAATCCTAACCTGTACGCTAACACTAACCCGTACCCTAACACGTACGCTCACCCTAAACCGTTGTCGTACCCTAACCTGTACCCTAATCCGTCCCCGTCCCCTAAACCTAACCCTAACCCTAACCCTAACCCTTACCCGAAGCCTTACCCTCACCCGTCCCCTAATCCTAAACCGTAGGCTAACACTAACCCGTACCCTAACACGTACGCTCAACCTAAACCGTTGTCGTACACTAACTTGTACCCTAAACCGTCCCCGTCCCCTAACCCTAACCCTAACCCTAACCCTAACCCTTACCCGAAGCCTTACCCTCACCCGTTCCCTAATCCTAACCCGTACCCTAACACGTACGCTCACCCTAAAACGTTTTCGTACCCTAACCTGTACCCTAAACCGTCCCCGTCCCCTAACCCTAACCCTAACCCTAACCCTAACCCTAACCCTTACCCGAAGCCTTACACTCACCCATCCCCTAATCCTAACCCGTACGCTAACACTAACCCGTACCCTAACACGTACGCTCACCCTAAACCGTTGTCGTACACTAACCTGTACCCTAAACCGTCCCCGTCCCCGTCCACGTCCCCTAACCCTAACCCTAACCCTAACCTTTACCCGAAGCCTTACCCTCACCCGTCCCCTAATCCTAACCCGTACGCTAACACTAACCCGTACCCTAACACGTACGATCACCCTAAACCCTTGTCGTACCCTAACCTATACCCTAATCCGTCCCCGTCCCCTAACCCTAACCCTAACCCTAACCCTAAACCTAACCCTTACCCGAAGCCTTACCCTCACCCGTCCCCTAATCCTAACCCGTACGCTAACACTAAACCGTACCCTAACACGTACGCTCACCCTAAACCGTTGTCGTACACTAACCTGTACCCTAAACCGTCCCCGTCCCCGTCCCCTAACCCTAACCCTAACCCTAACCCTAACCCTTACCCGAAGCCTTACACTCACCCGTCCCCTAATCCTAACCCGTACGCTAACACTAACCCGTACCCTAACACATACGCTCAGCCTAAACCGTTGTCGTACCCTAACCTGTACCCTAAATCGTCCCCGTCCCCTAACCCTAACCCTACCCTAACCCTAACCCTAAGCCTTACCCGAAGCCTTACCCTCACCCGTCCCCTAATCCTAACCCGTACGCTAACACTAACCCGTACCCTAACACGTACGCTTACCCTAAACCGTTCTCGTACACTAACGTGTACCCTAAACCGTCCCCGTCCCCTAACCCTAACCCTAACCCTTAGCCTTACCCAAAGCCTTACACTCACCCGTCCCCTAATCCTAACGCGTACGCTAACACTAAACCATACCCTAACACGTACGCTCACCCTAAACCGTTGTCGTACCCTAACCTGTACCCTAAGCCGTCCCCGTCCCCTAACCCTAACCCTAACCCTAACCCTTACCCGAAGCCTTACCCTCACCCGTCCCCTAATCCTAACCCGTACGCTAACACTAACCCATACCCTAACACGTACGCTCACCCTAAACCGTTGTCGTACACTAACCTGTACCCTAAACCGTCCCCGTCCCCGTCCCCGTCCCCAAACCCTAACCCTAACACTAACCCTTACCCGAAGCCTTACCCTCACCTGTCCCCTAATCCTAACCCGTACACTTACACTAACCCGTACCCTAACACGTACGCTCACCCTAAACCGTTGTCGTACCCTAACCTGTGCCCTAAACCGTCCCCGTCCCCTAACCCTAACCCTAACCCTAACCCTTACCCGAGGCCTTACCCTCACCCGTCCCCTAATCCTAACCCGTACGCTAACACTAACCCGTACCCTAACACGTACGCTCACCCTAAACCGTTGTTGTACTCTAAACTGTACCCTAAACCGTCCCCGTCCCCTAACCCTAAACCTAAACCAAACCCTAACCCTAACCCTTACACGAAGCCTTACCCTCACCCGTCCCCTAATACTAACCCGTACGCTAACACTAACCCGTACCCTAATATGTACGCTCACCCTAAACCGTTGTCGTACCCTAACCTCTACCCTAAACCGTCCCCGACCCCTAACCTAACCCTAACCCTAACCCTAACCTTACCCGAAGCCTTACCCTCACCCGTCCCCTAATCCTAACCCGTACACTAACACTAACCCGTACCCTAACACGTACGCTCACCCTAAACCGTTCTCGTACCCTAACCTGTACCCTAAACCGTCCCCGTCCCCTAACCCTAACCCTAACCCTATCCCTAACCCTTACCCGAAGCCTTACCCTCACCCGTCCCCTATTCCTAACCCGTACGCTAACACTAAACCGTACCCTAACACGTACGCTCACCCTAAACCGTTGTCGTACACTAAACTGTACATTAAACCGTCCCCGTTCCTTAACCCTAACCCTAACCCTAACCCTTACCCAAAGCCTTACTCTCACCCTTCCCCTAATCCTAACCCATACGCTGACACTAACCCGTACCCTAACACGTACGCTCACCCTAAACCGTTGTCGTACCCTAACCTGTACCCTAAACCGTCCCCGTCCCCGTCCTCGTCCCCTAACCCTAACCCTAACCCTTACCCGAAGCCTTACCCTCACCCGTCCCCTAATCCTAACCCGTACGCAAACACTAACCCATACCCTTACACGTACGCTCACCCTGAACCGTTGTTGTACCCTAACCTCTACCCTAAACCGTCCCCGTCCCCGTCCCCTAACCCTAACCCTAACCCTAACCCTAACCCTTACCCGAAGCCTTACCCTCACCCGTCCCCTAATCCTAACCCGTACGCTAACACTAACCCGTACCCTAACACGTACGCTCACCCTAAACCGTTGTCGTGCCCTAACCTGTACCCTAAACCGTCCCCGTCCCCTAACCCTAACCCTAACCCTAACCCTAACCCTTACCCGAAGCATTACCCTCACCCGTCCCCTAATCCTAACCCATACGCTAACACTAACCCGTACCCTTACACGTACGCTCACCCTAAACCATTGTCATACCCTAACCTGTAACCTAAACCGTCCCCGTCCCCTAACCCTAACTCTGACCCTAACCCTAACCCTTACCCGAAGCCTTACCCTCACCCGTCTCCTAATCCTAACCCGTACGCTAACACTAACCCGTACCCTAACACGTACGCTCAACCTAAACCGTTGTAGTACCCTAACCTGTACCCTAAACCGTCCCCGTCCCCTAACCCTAAGCCTAACCCTAACCCTAACCCTTACCCGAAGCCTTACCCTCACCCGTCCCCTAATCCTAAACCGTACGCTAACACTAACCTGTACCCTAACACGTACGCTCACCCTAAACCGTTGTCGTACACTAACCTGTACCCTAAACCGTCCCCGTCCCCGTCCACGTCCCCTAACCCTAACCCTAACCCTAACCCTTACCCGAAGCCTTACCCTCATCCGTCCCCTAATCCTAACCCGTACGCTAACACTAACCCGTACCCTAACACGTACGATCCCCCTAAACCGTTGTCGTACCCTAACCTGTACCCTAAACCGTCCCCGTCCCCTAACCCTAACCCTAACCCTAACCCTAACCCTTACCCGAAGCCTTACCCTCACCCATCCCCTAATCCTAACCCGTACGCTAACACTAACCCGTACCCTAACACGTACGCTCACCCTAAACCGTTGTCGTACACTAACCTGTACCCTAAACCGTCCCCGTCCCCGTCCCCTAACCCTAACCCTAACCCTAACCCTTACCCGAAGCCTTACACTCACCCGTCCCCTAATCCTAACCCGTACGCTAACACTAACCAGTACCCTAACACATACGCTCAGCCTAAACCGTTGTCGTACCCTAACCTGTACCCTAAATCGTCCCCGTCCCCTAACCCTAACCCTACCCTAACCCTAACCCTAACCCTTACCCGAAGCCTTACCCTCACCCGTCCCCTAATCCTAACCCGTACGCTAACACTAACCCGTACCCTAACACGTACGCTCACCCTAAACCGTTCTCGTACACTAACGTGTACCCTAAGCCGTCCCCGTCCCCTAACCCTAACCCTAACCCTAACCCTTACCCGAAGCCTTACCCTCACCCGTCCACTAATCCTAACGCGTACGCTAACACTAAACCGTACCCTAACACGTACGCTCACCCTAAACCTTTGTCGTACCCTAACCTGTACCCTAAGCCGTCCCCGTCCCCTAACCCTAACCCTAACCCTAACCCTTACCCGAAGCCTTACCCTCACCCGTCCCCTAATCCTAACCCGTACGCTAACACTAACCCATACCCTAACACGTACGCTCACCCTATACCGTTGTCGTACACTAACCTGTACCCTAAACCGTCCCCGTCCCCGTCCCCTAACCCTAACCCTAACACTAACCCTTACCCGAAGCCTTACCCTCACCTGTCCCCTAATCCTAAACCGTAGGCTTACACTAACCCGTACCCTAACACGTACGCTCACCCTAAACCGTTGTCGTACCCTAACCTGTGCCCTAAACCGTCCCCGTCCCCTAACGCTAACCCTAACCCTAACCCTTACCCGAGGCCTTACCCTCACCCGTCCCCTAATCCTAACCCGTACGCTAACACTAACCCGTACCCTAACACGTACGCTCACCCTAAACCGTTGTTGTACCCTAAACTGTACCCTAAACCGTCCCCGTCCCCTAACCCTAAACCTAAACCAAACCCTAACCCTAACCCTTACCCGAAGCCTTACCCTCACCCGTCCCCTAATACTAACCCGTACGCTAACACTAACCCGTACCCTAATACGTACGCTCACCCTAAACCGTTGTCGTACCCAAACCTCTACCCTAAACCGTCCCCGACCCCTAACCTAACCCTAATCCTAACCCTAACCTTACCCGAAGCCTTACCCTCACCCGTCCCCTAATCCTAGCCCGTACGCTAACACTAACCCGTACCCTAACACGTACGCTCACCCTAAACCGTTCTCGTACCCTAACCTGTACCCTAAACCGTCACGGTCCCCTAACCCTAACCCTAACCCTATCCCTAACCCTTACCCGAAGCCTTACTCTCACCCTTCCCCTAATCCTAACCCATACGCTGACACTAACCCGTACCCTAACACGTACGCTCACCCTAAACCGTTGTCGTACCCTAACCTGTACCCTAAACCGTCCCCGTCCCCGTCCTCGTCCCCTAACCCTAACCCTAACCCTAACCCTAACCCTTACCCGAAGCCTTACCCTCACCCTTCCCCTAATCCTAACCCGTACGCTAACACTAACCCGTACCTTAACACGTACGCTCACCCTAAACCATTGTCGTACCCTAACCTGTACCCTAAACCGTCCCCGTCCCCTAACCCTAACCCTAACCCTAACCCTAACCCTTACCCGAAGCCTTACCCTCACCCGTCCCCTAATCCTAACCCGTACGCTAACACTAAACCGTACCCTAACACGTACGCTCACCCTAAACCGTTGTCGTACCCTAACCTGTACCCTAAACCGTCCCGGTTCCCTAACCCTAACCCTAACCCTAACCCTAACCCTTACCCGAAGCCTTACTCTCACCCTTCCCCTAATCCTAACCCATACGCTGACACTAACCCGTACCCTAACACGTACGCTCACCCTAAAACGTTGTCGTACCCTAACCTGTACCCTAAACCGTCCCCGTCCCCTAACCCTAACCCTAACCCTAACCCTTACCCGAAGCCTTACCCTCACCCGTCCCCTAATCCTAACCCGTACGCTAACACTAAGACGTACCCTAACACGTACGCTCAGCCTAAACCGTTGTCGTACCCGAACCTGTACACTAAACCGTCCCCGTCCCCTAACCCTAACCCTAACCCTAACCCTAACCCTTACCCAAAGCCTTACCCTCACCCGTCCCCTAATCCTAACCCGTACGCTAACACTAACCCATACCCTAACACGTACGCTCACCCTAAACAGTTGCCGTACCCTAAACTGTACCCTAAACCGTCCCCGTCCCCTAACCCTAACCCTAACCCTAACCCTAACCCTAACCCTAACCCTAACCCTTACCCGAAGCCTTACCCTCACCCGTCCCCTAATCCTAACCCGTACGCTAACACTAACACGTACCCTAACACGTACGCTCACCCTAAACCGTTGTCGTACCCTAACTTGTACCCTAAACCGTCCCCGTCCCCTAACCCTAACCCTAACCCTAACCCTAACCCTTACCCGAAGCCTTACCCTCACCCGTCCCCTAATCCTAACCCGTACGCTAACACTAACCAGTACCCGAACACGTACGCTCACCGTAAACCGTTGTCGTACCCTAACCTGTACCCTAAACCGTCCCCATCCCCTAACCCTAACCCTAACCCTAACCCGAACCCTAACCCTTACCCGAAGCCTTACCCTCACCCGTCCCCTAATCCTAACCCGTACGCTAACACTAACCCGTACCCTAACACGTACGCTCACTCTAAACCGTTGTCGTACCCTAACCTGTACCCTAAACCGTCCCCGTGCCCTAACACTAACCCTACCCCGAACCCTAACCCTTACCTGAAGACTTACCCTCACCCGCCACCTAATCCTAACGGGTACGCTAACACTAACCCGTACCCTAACACGTACGCTCACCCTAAACCGTTGTCGTACACTAACCTGTACCCTAAACCGTCCCCGTCCCCTAACCCTAACCCTAACCCTAACCCTAACCCTTACCCGAAGCCTTACCCTCACCCGTCCCCTAATCCTAACCCGTACGCTAACACTAACCCGTACCCTAACACGTACGCTCACCCTAAAACTTTTTCGTACCCTTACCTGTACCCTAAACCGTCCCCGTCCCCGTCCCCTAACCCTAACCCTAACCCTAACCCTAACCCTTACCCGAAGCCTTACCCTCACCCGTCCCCTAGTCCTAACCCGTACGCTAACACTAACCCATACCCTAACACGTACGCTCACCCTAAACCGTTGTCGTACCCTAAACTGTACCCTAAACCGTCCCCGTCCCCTAACCCTAACCCTAACCCTAACCCTAACCCTAACCCTAACCCTAAACCTTACCCGAAGCCTTACCCTCACCGGTCCCCTAATCCTAACCCGTACACTAACACTAACACGTACCCTAACACGTACGCTCACCCTTAACCATTGTCGTACCCTAACTTGTACCCTAAACCGTCCCCGTCCCCTAACACTAACCCTAACCCGAACCCTAACCCTTACCTGAAGACTTACCCTAACCCGTCCCCTAATCCTAACCCGTACGCTAACACTAACCCGTACCCTAACACGTACGCTCACCCTAAACCGTTGTCGTACCCTAACCTGTACCCTAAACCGTTCCCGTCCCCTAACCCTAACCCTAACCCTAACCCTAACCCTTACCCGAAGCCTTACCCTCACCCGTCCCCTAATCATAACCCGTACGCTAACACTAACCCGTACCCTAACACGTACGCTCACCCTAAACCGTTGTCGTACCCTAACCTGTACCCTAAACCGTCCCCGTCCCCTAACCCTAACCCTAACCCTAACCCTAACCCTAACCCCTACCCGAAGCCTTACCCTCACCCGTCCCCTAATCCTAACCCGTACGCTAACACTAACCCGTACCCTAACACGTACGCTCACCCTAAACCGTTGTCATACCCTAACCTGTACCCTAAACCGTCTCCTAACCCTAACCCTAACCCTAACCCTAACCCTAACCCTTACCCGAAGCCTTACCCTCACCCGTCTCCTAATCCTAACCCGTAGGCTAACACTAACCCGTACCATAACACGTACGCTCACCCTAAACCGTTGTCGTACCCTAACCTGGTCCCTAAACCGTCCCCGTCCCCTAACCCTAACCGTAACCCTAACCCTAACCCTAACCCTTACACGAAGCCTTACCCTCACCCGTCCCCTAATCCTAACCCGTAGGCTAACACTAACCCGTACCCTAACACGTACGCTCACCCTAAACCTTTGTCGTACCCTAACCTGTACCCTAAACCGTCCCCGTCACCTAACCCTAACCCTAACCCTAACCCTAACCCTTACCCGAAGCCTTACCCTCACCCGTCCCCTAATCCTAACCCGTACGCTAACAATAACCCGTACCCTAACACGTACGCTCACCCTAAACCGTTGTCGTACACTAACCTGTACCCTAAACCGTCCCCGTCCCCTAAATCTAACATTAACCCTAACCCTAACCCTAACCCTTACCCGAAGCCTTACCCTCAACCGTCCCATAATCCTAACCCGTACGCTAACACTAACCCGTACCCTAACACATACGCTCACCCTATACCGTTGTCGTACCCTAACCTGTACCCTAAACCGTCCCCGTCCCCTAACCCTAACCCTAACCCTAACCCTAACCCTTACCCGAAGCCTTACCCTCACCCGTCCCCTAATCCTAAACCGTAGGCTAACACTAACCCGTACCCTAACACGTACGCTCACCCTAAATCGTTGTCGTACCCTAACCGGTACGCTAAACCGTCCCCGTCCCCTAACCCTAACCCTAACCCTAACCCTAAACCTAACCCTTACCCGAAGCCTTACCCTCACCCGTCCCCTAATCCTAACCCGTACGCTAACACTAACCCGTACCTTAACACGTACGCTCACCCTAAACCATTGTCGTACCCTAACCTGTACCCTAAACCGTCCCCGTCCCCTAACCCTAACCCTAACCCTAACCCTAACCCTTACCCGAAGCCTTACCCTCACCCGTCCCCTAATCCTAACCCGTACGCTAACACTAAACCGTACCCTAACACGTACGCTCACCCTAAACCGTTGTCGTACCCTAACCTGTACCCTAAACCGTCCCGGTTCCCTAACCCTAACCCTAACCCTAACCCTAACCCTTACCCGAAGCCTTACTCTCACCCTTCCCCTAATCCTAACCCATACGCTGACACTAACCCGTACCCTAACACGTACGCTCACCCTAAACCGTTATCGTACCCTAACCTGTACCCTAAACCGTCCCCGTCCCCTAACCCTAACCCTAAACCTAACCCTAACCCTAACCCTTACCCGAAGCCTTACCCTCACCCGTCCCCTAATCCTAACCCGTACGCTAACACTAACACGTACCCTAACACGTACGCTCACCCTAAACCGTTGTCGTACCCGAACCTGTACACTAAACCGTCCCCGTCCCCTAACCCTAACCCTAACCCTAACCCTAACCCTTACCCAAAGCCTTACCCTCACCCGTCCCCTAATCCTAACCCGTACGCTAACACTAACCCATACCCTAACACGTACGCTCACCCTAAACCGTTGCCGTACCCTAAACTGTACCCTAAACCGTCCCCGTCCCCTAACCCTAACCCTAACCCTAACCCTAACCCTAACCCTAACCCTAACCCTTACCCGAAGCCTTACCCTCACCCGTCCCCTAATCCTAACCCGTACGCTAACACTAACACGTACCCTAACACGTACGCTCACACTAAACCGTTGTCGTACCCTAACTTGTACCCTAAACCGTCCCCGTCCCCTAACCCTAACCCTAACCCTAACCCTAACCCTAACCCTTACCCGAAGCCTTACCCTCACCCGTCCCCTAATCCTAACCCGTACGCTAACACTAACCACTACCCGAACACGTACGCTCACCGTAAACCGTTGTCGTACCCTAACCTGTACCCTAAACCGTCCCCATCCCCTAACCCTAACCCTAACCCTAACCCGAACCCTAACCCTTACCCGAAGCCTTACCCTCACCCGTCCCCTAATCCTAACCCGTAGGCTAACACTAACCCGTACCCTAACACGTACGCTCACCCTAAACCGTTGTCGTACCCTAACCTGGTCCCTAAACCGTCCCCGTCCCCTAACCCTAACCGTAACCCTAACCCTAACCCTAACCCTTACACGAAGCCTTACCCTCACCCGTCCCCTAATCCTAACCCGTAGGCTAACACTAACCCGTACCCTAACACGTACGCTCATCCTAAACCTTTGTCGTACCCTAACCTGTACCCTAAACCGTCCCCGTCACCTAACCCTAACCCTAACCCTAACCCTAACCCTTACCCGAAGCCTTACCCTCACCCGTCCCCTAATCCTAACCCGTACGCTAACAATAACCCGTACCCTAACACGTACGCTCACCCTAAACCGTTGTCGTACACTAACCTGTACCCTAAACCGTCCCCGTCCCCTAAATCTAACATTAACCCTAACCCTAACCCTAACCCTTACCCGAAGCCTTACCCTCAACCGTCCCATAATCCTAACCCGTACGCTAACACTAACCCGTACCCTAACACATACGCTCACCCTATACCGTTGTTGTACCCTAACCTGTACCCTAAACCGTCCCCGTCCCCTAACCCTAACCCTAAACCTAACCCTAACCCTAACCCTTACCCGAAGCCTTACCCTCACCCGTCCCCTAATCCTAACCCGTACGCTAACACTAACCCGTACCCTAACACGTACGCTCACCCTAAACCGTTGTCGTACCCTAACCTGTACCCTAAACCGTCCCCGTCCCCTAACCCTAACCCTAACCCTAACCCTAACCCTTACCCGAAGCCTTACCCTCACCCGTCCCCTAATCCTAAACCGTAGGCTAACACTAACCCGTACCCTAACACGTACGCTCACCCTAAATCGTTGTCGTACCCTAACCGGTACGCTAAACCGTCCCCGTCCCCTAACCCTAACCCTAACCCTAACCCTAAACCTAACCCTTACCCGAAGCCTTACCCTCACCCGTCCCCTAATCCTAACCCGTACGCTAACACTAACCCGTACCTTAACACGTACGCTCACCCTAAACCGTTGTCGTACCTTAACCTGTACCCTAAACCGTCCCCGTCCCCGTCCCCTAACCCTAACCCTAACCTTAACCCTAACCCTTACCCGAAGCCTTACCCTCATCCGTCCCCTAATCCTAGCCCGTACGCTAACACTAACCCGTACCCTAACACGTACGCTCACCCTAAACCGTTCTCGTACCCTAACCTGTACCCTAAACCGTCACGGTCCCCTAACCCTAACCCTAACCCTATCCCTAACCCTTACCCGAAGCCTTACTCTCACCCTTCCCCTAATCCTAACCCATACGCTGACACTAACCCGTACCCTAACACGTACGCTCACCCTAAACCGTTGTCGTACCCTAACTTGTACCCTAAACCGTCCCCGTCCCCGTCCTCGTCCCCTAACCCTAACCCTAACCCTAACCCTAACCCTTTCCCGAAGCCTTACCCTCACCCTTCCCCTAATCCTAACCCGTACGCTAACACTAACCCGTACCCTAACACGTACGCTCACCCTAAACCATTGTCGTAACCTAACCTGTACCCTAAACCGTCCCCGTCCCCTAACCCTAACCCTAACCCTAACCCTAACCCTTACCCGAAGCCTTACCCTCACCCGTCCCCTAATCCTAACCCGTACGCTAACACTAAACCGTACCCTAACACGTACGCTCACCCTAAACCGTTGTCGTACCCTAACCTGTACCCTAAACCGTCCCGGTTCCCTAACCCTAACCCTAACCCTAACCCTGACCCTTACCCGAAGCCTTACTCTCACCCTTCCCCTAATCCTAACCCATACGCTGACATTAACCCGTACCCTAACACGTACGCTCACCCTAAACCGTTATCGTACCCTAACCTGTACCCTAAACCGTCCCCGTCCCCTAACCCTAACCCTAAACCTAACCCTAACCCTAACCCTTACCCGAAGCCTTAACCTCACCCGTCCCCTATTCCTAACCCGTACGCTAACACTAACCCGTACCCTAACACGTACGCTCACCCTAAACCGTTGTCGTACCCTAACCTGTACCCTAAACCGTCCCCGTCCCCTAACCCTAACCCTAACCCTAACCCTAACCCTTACCCGAAGCCTTACCCTCACCGTCCCCTAATCCTAACCCGTACGCTAACACTAACACGTACCCTAACACGTACGCTCACCCTAAACCGTTGTCGTACCCGAACCTGTACACTAAACCGTCCCCGTCCCCTAACCCTAACCCTAACCCTAACCCTAAGCCTTACCCAAAGCCTTACCCTCACCCGTCCCCTAATCCTAACCCGTACGCTAACACTAACCCATACCCTAACACGTACGCTCACCCTAAACCGTTGCCGTACCCTAAACTGTACCCTAAACCGTCCCCGTCCCCTAACCCTAACCCTAACCCTAACCCTAACCCTAACCCTAACCCTAACCCTTACCCGAAGCCTTACCCTCACCCGTCCCCTAATCCTAACCCGTACGCTAACACTAACACGTACCCTAACACGTACGCTCACCCTAAACCGTTGTCGTACCCTAACTTGTACCCTAAACCGTCCCCGTCCCCTAACCCTAACCCTAACCCTAACCCTAACCCTAACCCTTACCCGAAGCCTTACCCTCACCCGTCCCCTAATCCTAACCCGTACGCTAACACTAACCACTACCCGAACACGTACGCTCACCGTAAACCGTTGTCGTACCCTAACCTGTACCCTAAACCGTCCCCATCCCCTAACCCTAACCCTAACCCTAACCCGAACCCTAACCCTTACCCGAAGCCTTACCCTCACCCGTCCCCTAATCCTAACCCGTACGCTAACACTAACCCGTACCCTAACACGTACGCTCACTCTAAACCGTTGTCGTACCCTAACCTGTACCCTAAACCGTCCCCGTGCCCTAACACTAACCCTACCCCGAACCCTAACCCTTACCTGAAGACTTACCCTCACCCGCCACCTAATCCTAACGGGTACGCTAACACTAACCCGTACCCTAACACGTACGCTCACCCTAAACCGTTGTCGTACACTAACCTGTACCCTAAACCGTCCCCGTCCCCTAACCCTAACCCTAACCCTAACCCTAACACTTACCCGAAGCCTTACCCTCACCCGTCCCCTAATCCTAACCCGTACGCTAACACTAACCCTTACCCTAACACGTACGCTCACCCTAAAACTTTTTCGTACCCTTACCTGTACCCTAAACCGTCCCCGTCCCCGTCCCCTAACCCTAACCCTAACCCTAACCCTAACCCTTACCCGAAGCCTTACCCTCACCCGTCCCCTAGTCTTAACCCGTACGCTAACACTAACCCATACCCTAACACGTACGCTCACCCTAAACCGTTGCGTACCCTAAACTGTACCCTAAACCGTCCCCGTCCCCTAACCCTAACCCTAACCCTAACCCTAACCCTAACCCTTACCCGAAGCCTTACCGTCACCGGTCCCCTAATCCTAACCCGTACACTAACACTAACACGTACCCTAACACGTACGCTCACCCTTAACCATTGTCGTACCCTAACTTGTACCCTAAACCGTCCCCGTCCCCTAACACTAACCCTAACCCGAACCCTAACCCTTACCTGAAGACTTACCCTAACCCGTCCCCTAATCCTAACCCGTACGCTAACACTAACCCGTACCCTAACACGTACGCTCACCCTAAACCGTTGTCGTACCCTAACCTGTACCCTAAACCGTTCCCGTCCCCTAACCCTAACCCTAACCCTAACCCTAACCCTTACCCGAAGCCTTACCATCACCTGTCCCCTAATCCTAACCCGGACGCTAACACTAACCCGTACCCTAACACGTACGCTCACCCTAAGCCGTTGTCGTACCCTAACCTGTACCCTAAACCGTCCCCATCCCCTAACCCTAACCCTAACCCTAACCCTAAACCTAACCCTTACCCGAAACCTTACCCTCACCCGTCCCCTAATCATAACCCGTACGCTAACACAACCCGTACCCTAACACGTACGCTCACCCTAAACCGTTGTCGTACCCTAACCTGTACCCTAAACCGTCCCCGTCCCCTAACCCTAACCCTAACCCTAACCCTAACCCTAACCCCTACCCGAAGCCTTACCCTCACCCGTCCCCTAATCCTAACCCGTACGCTAACACTAACCCGTACCCTAACACGTACGCTCACCCTAAACCGTTGTCATACCCTAACCTGTACCCTAAACCGTCCCCTAACCCTAACCCTAACCCTAACCCTAACCCTAACCCTTACCCGAAGCCTTACCCTCACCCGTCCCCTAATCCTAACCCGTAGGCTAACACTAACCCGTACCCTAACACGTACGCTCACCCTAAACCGTTGTCGTACCCTAACCTGGTCCCTAAACCGTCCCCGTCCCCTAACCCTAACCGTAACCCTAACCCTAACCCTAACCCTTACACGAAGCCTTACCCTCAACCGTCCCCTAATCCTAACCCGTAGGCTAACACTAACCCGTACCCTAACACGTACGCTCACCCTAAAGCTTTGTCGTACCCTAACCTGTACCCTAAACCGTCCCCGTCACCTAACCCTAACCCTAACCCTAACCCTAACCCTTACCCGAAGCCTTACCCTCACCCGTCCCCTAATCCTAAACCGTACGCTAACAATAACCCGTACCCTAACACGTACGCTCACCCTAAACCGTTGTCGTACACTAACCTGTACCCTAAACCGTCCCCGTCCCCTAAATCTAACATTAACCCTAACCCTAACCCTAACCCTTACCCGAAGCCTTACCCTCAACCGTCCCATAATCCTAACCCGTACGCTAACACTAACCCGTACCCTAACACATACGCTCACCCTATACCGTTGTTGTACCCTAACCTGTACCCTAAACCGTCCCCGTCCCCTAACCCTAACCCTAAACCTAACCCTAACCCTAACCCTTACCCGAAGCCTTACCCTCACCCGTCCCCTAATCCTAACCCGTACGCTAACACTAATCCGTACCCTAACACGTACGCTCACCCTAAACCGTTGTCGTACCCTAACCTGTACCCTAAACCGTCCCCGTCCCCTAACCCTAACCCTAACCCTAACCCTAACCCTTACCCGAAGCCTTACCCTCACCCGTCCCCTAATCCTAAACCGTAGGCTAACACTAACCCGTACCCTAACACGTACGCTCACCCTAAATCGTTGTCGTACCCTAACCGGTACGCTAAACCATCCCCGTCCCCTAACCCTAACCCTAACCCTAACCCTAAACCTAACCCTTACCCGAAGCCTTACCCTCACCCGTCCCCTAATCCTAACCCGTACGCTAACACTAACCCGTACCTTAACACGTACGCTCACCCTAAACCGTTGTCGTACCTTAACCTGTACCCTAAACCGTCCCCGTCCCTGTCCCCTAACCCTAACCCTAACCTTAACCCTAACCCTTACCAGAAAGCCTTACCCTCACCCGTCCCCTAATCCTAACCCGTACGCTAACACTAACCCGTACCCTAACACGTATGCTCACCCTAAACCGTTGTCGTACCCTAACCTGTACCTTAAACCGTCCACGTCCCCTAACCCTAACCCTAACCCTAACCCTAACCCTAACCCTTACCCGAAGCCTTACCCTCACCCGTCCCCTAACCCTAACCCATACGCTAACACTAACACATAACAAAACACGTACGCTCACCCTAAACCGTTGTCGTACCCTAACCTGTACCCTAAACCTTCCCCATTCCCTAACCCTAACCCTAACCCTAACCCTAACCCTAAACCTTCCCCGAAGCCTTACCCTCACCCGTCCCCTAATCCTAACCCGTACGTTGACACTAACCCGTACCCTAACACGTACGCTCACCCTAAACCGTTGTCGTACCCTAACCTGTACCCTAAACCGTCCCCGTCCCCTAACCCTAACCCTAACCCTAACCCTAACCCTTACCCGAAGCCTTACCCTCACCCGTCCCCTAATCCTAACCCGTACGCTAACACTAACCCTTACCCTAACACGTACGCTCACCCTAAACCGTTGTCGTACCCTAACCTGTACCCTAAACCGTCCCCGTCCCCTAACCCTAACCCTAAACCTAACCCTAACCCTTACCCGAAGCCTTACCCTCACCCGTCCTCTAATCCTAACCCGTACGCTAACACTAACCCGTACCCTAACACGTACGCCCACCCTAAACCGTTGTAGTACCCTAACCTGTACCCTAAACCGTCCCCGTCCCCTAACCCTAACCCTAACCCTAACCGTAACCCTTACCCGAAGCCTTACCCTCACCCGTCACTTAATCCTACCCCGTACGCTAATAATAACCCGTACGCTAACACGTACGCTCACCCTAAACCGTTGTCGTACCCTAACATGTACCCTAAACCGTCCCCGTCCCCGTCCCCTAACCCTAACCCTAACACTAAACCTAACCCTTACCCGAAGCCTTACCCTCACCCTTCCCCTAATCCTAACCCGTACGCTAACACTAACCCGTACCATAACACGTACGCTCACCCTAAACCGTTGTCGTACCCTAACCTGTACCCTAAACCGTCCCCGTCCCCGTCCCCTAACCCTAACCCTAACCCTAACCCTTACCCGAAGCCTTATCCTCACCCGTCCCCTAATCCTAACCCGTACGCTAACACTAACCCGTACCCTAACACGTATGCTCACCTTAAACCGTTGTCGTACCCTAACCTGTACCTTAAACCGTCCCCGTCCCCTAACCCTAACCCTAACCCTAACCCTAACCCTAACCCTAACCCTTACCCGAAGCCTTACCCTCACCCGTCCCCTAACCCTAACCCATACGCTAACACTAACACATAACCTAACACGTACGCTCACCCTAAACCGTTGTCGTACCCTAACCTGTACCCTAAACCTTCCCCATCCCCTAACCCTATCCCTAACCCTAACCCTAACCCTAAACCTTACCCGAAGCCTTACCCTCACCCGTCCCCTAATCCTAAACCGTACGCTAACACTAACCCGTACCCTAACACGTATGCTCACCCTAAACCGTTGTCGTACCCTAATCTGTACCCTAAACCGTCCCCGTCCCCGTCCCCTAACCCTAACCCTAACCCTAACCCTTACCCGAAGCCTTACACTCACCCGTCCACTAATCCTAACCCGTACGCTAACACTAACCCGTACCCTAACACGTGCGCTCACCCAAAACCGTTGTCGTACCCTAACCTGTACCCTAAAACGTCCCGGTCCCCGTCCCCTAACCCGAACCCTAACCCTAACCCTAACCCTTACCCGAAGCCTTACCCTCACCCGTCCCCTAATCCTAACCCGTACGCTAACACTAACCCGTACCCTAACACGTACGCTCACCCTAAACCGTTGTCGTACCGTAACCTGTACCCTAAACCGTCCCCGTCCCCTAACCCTAACCCTAACCCTAACCCTAACCCTTACCAAAAGCCTTACACGCACCCGTCCCTTAATCCTAACCCGTACGCTAACACTGACCCGTACCCTAACACGTACGCTCACCCTAAACCGTTGTCGTACCCTAACCTGCACCCTAAACCGTCCCCGTCCCCTAACCCTAACCCTAACCCTAACCCTAACCCTAACCCTTATCCGAAGCCTTACCCTCACCCATCCCCTAATCCTAACCTGTAGGCTAACACTAACCCGTACCCTAACACGTACGCTCACCCTAAACCGTTGTCGTACCCTAACCTGTACCCTAAACCGTCCCCGTCCGCTAACCCTAACCCTAACCCTAACACTAACCCTAACACTTACCCGAAGCCTTACGCTCACCCGTCCCCTAATCCTAACCCGTACGCTAACACTAACCCATACCCTAACACGTACGCTCACCCTAAACCGTTGTCATACCCTAACCTGTACCCTAAACCGTCCCCGTCCCCTAACACTAACACTAACCCTAACCTTAACCCTAACCCTTACCCGAAGCCTTACCCTCACCCGTCCCCTAATCCTAACCCGTACGCTAACAGTAACCCATACCCTAACACGTACGCTCACCCTAATCCGTTGTCGTACCCTAACCTGTACCCTAAACCTTCCCCGTCCCCTAACCCTAACCCTAAACCTAACCCTAACCCTAACCCTTACCCGAAGCCTTACCCTCACCCGTCCCCTAATCCTAACCCGTACGCTGACACTAACCCATACCCTAACACGTACACTCACCCTAAACCGTTGTCGTACCCTAACCTGTACCCTAAACCGTCCCCGTCCCCTAACCTAACCCTAACCCTAACCCTAACCCTTACCCGAAGCCTTACCCTCACCCGTCACCTAATCCTAACCCGTACGCTAACACTAACCCGTACCCTAACACGTACGCTCACCCTAAACCGTTGTCGTACCCTAACCTGTACCCTAAACCGTCCCCGTCCCCGTCCCCTAACCCTAACCCTAACCTTAAACCTAACCCTTACCCGAAGCCTTACCCTCACCCGTCCCCTAATCCTAACCCGTACGCTAACACTAACCCGTACCCTAACACGTATGCTCACCCTAAACCGTTGTCATACCCTAACCTGTACCTTAAACCGTCCACGTCCCCTAACCCTAACCCTAACCCTAACCCTAACCCTAACCCTTACCCGAAGCCTTACCTTCACCCGTCCCCTAACCCTAACCCATACGCTAACACTAACCCGTACCATAACACGTACGCTCACCCTAAACCGTTGTCGTACCCTAACCTGTACCCTAAACCGTCCCCGTCCCCTAACCCTAACCCTAAACCTAACCCTAACCCTTACCCGAAGCCTTACCCTCACCCGTCCTCTAATCCTAACCCGTACGCTAACACTAACCCGTACCCTAACACGTACGCCCAACCTAAACCGTTGTAGTACCCTAACCTGTACCCTAAACCGTCCCCGTC